>NC_051453.1:8920394-9002082 GCF_001649575.2 Kryptolebias marmoratus | reverse complement strand
CCAGCCACTATGGCTGGTGGACAAAATTTTTAATTTCCACCCTTGAGCAGGACCAGTCTGTGTTGATGCTGACCAGTGTTCACTGCCTAATATTGGCAGGATGTGAGTCTAAACTGGAACATAGAGAAGCTGAAAGTTTCTTTTTTCATTACAGTGATAACATTAGGAGCCATAATTGGAAGATGGGTAATTCTTTGAAGGCAGTGTGACGCTCTGGGTGTTATTTGTGAGGAAAGCTTTGGTCTTACTGCTCATACCACGCAGCTTAACACTGTGACCTTCCTAGCAACAATATGCCCTCTTTCAGCAGAGTAACGGCTCCTGAAACACGAGAAAGAGATGTTGACTCAGCAACTCGAGTTGTCTGTTCTCAGTCTGACTTAGCATGTGAGCGGTGTGCTGCAAAAACAGCTGCAATCCATGCAGGCCCCACCTCACAGGACTTAAAGGATCAACTGTTCATGTCTTTGCAGCTGATAAAAACAAAACAACTTCTTTTGCAACCTAAACACAAACTAATGAAGTCATAAATCCATCCACACCCATTTGGCATTTCCACTCCAGTGAAAAATCATCTCATCTATGATCAATAGTTTTCTCATTTAATCAACAAGGCCTCCAGCCTGCAACATAACCCTTTAAATATGTCTGCAAATATACAGCGTATATATGATAAAGAGCATGTTAAATATTAGAAAGACTGACTCCATTTCCAAAATTACACTGATGAGAAAAATCAATTTAGAAACCACTTTAAAGTTGCTATTAAATTTATACCACTTACATTGAAAAAAAGGTATAATTAACTGAGGAAACGTTAAACGTGAAACGTTTTTAATGCTTTAAGCAGTAAGTGCAGAGTGTATATTAATGATCAGCAGCAGTGGGTGTGATCTCAACAGTGTTTCATCATCTGCTTGTGCCCTCAGGCTGTTATTGATCCTCTTATAACACATTACATCACACAGATGATATTTTACTTTGTGCATTCCTATTAACGCTTAGCTTGAGACAATAAATTATTAAACCTATGCTAAACTATGTGTACGTCACATTGTTTCTAGTCACCAAGCAGTAACATATGTTTTCACAGTGGACAAAGGGTTTTCCTTCATGTTCTCACGCTTAATGACTTGGCAAGTCACAGCTGACACGTTTCTTTCCTCACTTTCATGATCGCTTTAAAAACACACTGTTGTGGGAAAATAATCAATGTCCAGGCATAAAAGGTTTATTTATGTATGGTGCACGACATACAGAAAGCCTTAAAGATAATTAATAATTAACATCAGAGTCCTAGATTTGAACGGGAAGCTCTGAATCAAAGCTCTACCTGGGATCTGGGATATTTCCTAAATGTCCTTCTTGATATTTTGTTTAAAGGAGGTTGGGCTTTAGTTTTGTCCAACAAAATCAAATGATCTAGTTTCTTAATGAAATTAAGTCTCCTTAAAAAGTTAATTTTTAGTGGATGATGTGATATGTTCATTTTCATATCTTTGATTGTCTTCAGAAGTTAACACAAAAGTTGAAACTAATTTGCGTGTTGAAAGTCTAGTCACCAAACTTTGCAAATAAACCTCTGCATCGAGTTTACGAGCATGAAAAGGAGTAGTTTTGCATCTTTGATTCGGCTCTTTTGAGCTGAAGTTATTTTGATCCGTTTGCTTCTTTCCTAATCCTTTTTTGCTCACAAACTGCATCTTATTGTGGTTGAATTCTCAATGAAGTTGCTTTCTTTGAATGCTTTCAGCTTTTGTCATCAACAGGGCAAAAAGGAAATTTGAAATTGTGGCTAAAGACATTTCCATTAAAACTACATTTTCCCATGATCAGCTTGTTTTGTTCCAGGTTTGTACATTGAGCCTTTAGTTTGCGGGTTCATCTTGTCATGATATTCATTATGGTTCTCTTTCTCTGCTCCTCAGCCTTTTATAGCAAGCCTTGCTATCTGCCCCGCTGTTCACCTGGTTTTAATTTGCTAATCACAGCACCTGCCTTGCATTTAGTTCCCCGGTGTGTATATACACTGCCAAGATTCTTTTGTTCACTGATAGACCCTTCTTGTTAGCGAGTTTTGTGCCCAACTTTAGCTCTTTTACATATTTATTTATACTTCTGCTTTTGCAGCAGCCTTGGATTTGTTTTAATAAAAGATCTTTTTATTTTCACTACCTCCCTGACTCTCTCCTCACACTCCTGTGTTTGGGTCCTACATTTTGTTTTCCATGAAGCATGACCCATCTGAAATCATGGTCACTTTCAGGACATTACAAGCATGTTGCTCTCCTTAAATAAAATCAATTTTCTGTTGAAGCAAAGCCTCGTCTCACAGACAAGCCACTTGCTTTTCAAAGTACAAGCACATGATTTGAACAATGAAATGTTTTAATGCGAGATAATGCTCCTGAAGTAGTTATTGTATGTAGCTTGTGCACAATTGCAAGGTGCTTTTTTTTTATTTTACCAAGGATGAGAGTAAAAGATGCTGTAGGCCTTCTTATTTTATTAGCATAGCAGGGTAGCTTCATTAAGGCTTTGTGTCATTATCAATAACATCAAGCAAACCTGGTTAAAGACAGAGATACAGCTCAGAGTTTTGTGTGATGTTTGCTAGAGCTCTATTTGATAGAATTAGTGTAGGATTGCTGCATTCTACTGCTCGAAGCAAATAGGAAATACAATAGGTTACTATTGAATCCCCAGCTCTGATTTGTTGCTGTGGTAACATAAGCCCTCGTGGCAAATTGTCAACGAAGTTAAAAAAGAGGAAAATTGACTTTTTAATGAAGCATTTAAAACCCAATTGACAAAAAAAGGAAATGTCTTCGTCTGAATTACTGCTTCCGCTGATATCCTGACAAGCCCAGTCTGCCACTAAATTGTGTTCACCATTTATGTATTTTGGGCTGTCTGCACAAATTAGTCACAACTCAACAGTCTCCTTAAACACTGGCATGTATTATCCTCTGCAGACCATCCAGATCAAGCAGGCTGTACTTCTTCCAGCTCAGCTTCTGTGTAACGTATGAGCTGAAGATTGATTAGATTAGAGACTTTACCCAAGATTTTAAAAGATATAATTAAAGAATAATTTTCCAATTGAACTATTCTAATTGTGCCATCCTTTTGGAGGCACACATTTGTAATCTCTTTAATGCCTTATTTTCAAACCAGCTGGGATGCTGCTGTATGAAAAACTTCACCCAGAACAAAATGTATGGTCTGGTGGTTTTCAGTCCTGATCCCTAAAGGGCACTAACATGCATGTTTTTGTTGTTTCTCTGCTTCAACACACCTGATCTGAATAAGTGTGTCATTAATAGGCTTCTGTAGAACATAAAGAGGTGATTTAACCATCGGATCAGGTGTGTTGGAGCAGGGAAACAGGCAAAACATGCAGGATAGTGGCCCTCCTGGACCAGGGTTGCCTACCCCTGGTTTAAACCCTATATTAACTGGAAGCAGCATAAATTCACATCAAATGGCAAAGGTTTTATATTTCCATTTGCACATATTGAATTTATTGACAAAACTAAAAAAAAGAAAGTCTTCTCACTGTGTTGCAGCACCACTTTAACAGCAATCTCTGAGTGTTTAATAACTAAGAGCTACTGCAGGAGTTTTCAAACATGCATTTTTCCCCCCATTCTTGCTTAACTTAACATCCGAGCCATCATTTTGATGTTTCAATTGTATTTTGTTTTCTCATGTTTCCAAATAAATTCAAACCTAACCTCTTTTACAACAGATCCATTCATTTGCAATTTATAAAAAGACCACGCCTAAAGGCCTTTTTTTAGCCAGTTGTTATGGCTACTAACCAAATTAGATGTTTGCAATAATACTGATCATTTTTAGTCTAATTACTCCTTGTAAAATGCTTGTTTTCTTTTAAGTTAATTACTATAATCTGTTTAATTTTTTACTTCAGACCAAGCTTTATTAGCTTTAAGAATGTGTTTAGTATGAAAATGCATGTGGTTTTCTCTATAAATGCTAATGTAATTGCAAAAAAAAGAAGGTATAGATAAATGGCTCCCAATCCTTCGATGTCTGCAGAAGCCTGTTAATCACTTACTCATTCAAATCAGGTGTGTCAGAGCAGAGAAACCTCTAAAACCTGCAGGATAGTGTTCCTCAAGGACCGAGATTGGGAAGCACTGGTGTAGACATTGTGTCTGGCCCAGGGAAATGAATGAAACAAGGAAATCGTTTGTGCTTGTTACTATAGGCACTGATTAAACATGAGCACTATCCTCTGTTCTGTTATCGACTGTACATTTTCTGCACATTAACACCCTAGTCTTCAATATTTCAGTCTAGCTAATTGATTTACAGTCTCAGACTGCCTCAGGTCAATAACCCTCGTTGAACATCATTTGCATTTTTACAATGAAGCATTTTCTGCAAGGATGTAAAAACAAACGAGTTCAAATGTGTTACTCCTCCAAACCCACTGAGCACACTGCTGTTTACAGCTGGGAACATTTTCTCATGTTATGCATCAAAATGAAAAGTGGAAGCTTTATGAAATACCCCAGTAGTTCCCTGTTGACTAATATAAACAAGCGAAGTAAAGGAAAGCATAATAACAACTAGATTTTACTACAACCTTGTTTCTCCAGAGAACACGGCAATAAGGACAGGAATTCAATTACAAGACAAATATCCATCAGTGCTCCACTGAAAGTAGTTTTTGGGGGACAGTCTTGTTACACTGAGTCCTCCAGCTCTGTCTCTCCAACTGAACACATCCAGCTTTTTTTTTTTCAATCAGTTTTAATTATCAGCCCACAAGTCATAAGAATCCTCTCCCATGTGTCACAGTGAAGTTATATGCTTTAAAAAATGCTTCAGAAAATATGTGATGAGAATCCTTCAGTCTGTTTGATGCTGCCCGAACACTAATGGTATGACTTAAGCTACGTCTGTATTTGTGTTTGCAGTGTTTGTTACTTTTATAGTGCTTGCTCTTTTTCTGTTTTGTTTTGTTTTTTTAGCAACATAAAAAATATGACAATGTTCCAAAAGTGCTGTGACTGGAATCAAGCCCAGACATAAACACCAAATCTTGTTTCACTAAAGCCTGTCACTCACATATAAGACATAAATGTGTAAAATCAACAGTCCTCTCCTCCATATACATCTGTTGCTACTTTAAGAAAAAAAAAACTACATATCTCAGATCACTGCATGTCTCAAAGCTGCACGAAAAAGCCCTTGAATCCGAATTCTGCACGAATGGATGTCTCATTTTACATGTCACAAAATGTGCAACATCATACAGTAACCAACACATTTTTGCACCACATTCTTTCACTCAAAGAAAATGTTTGTCATATAAAAATAGAGTTGGATGTTTGACCTTAAACAAGTCCTTTGTTAAGGTGAATCATGTGCACATTGGGACATAGTAACACATTATTAAGAACACTGTGAGGAAAATTTAACAGTTTGCATTTGTTGCAAACACCGTAAAAGATTGACAAATAACCCATGAACACACTAATCTTTGCTCCTGACCCTACGACAGATGTATTTATAAGAATTTTCCTTCCAGAGTGCAAAATTAAGGTAAGTGATTCCCACAAATTTGCCCCTGGCAATTTGCTGCCAATTGTACCATTATTTACTGCAACAATAAAAGCATGTTTGATGGGCTGTGATTGTTGCAGATGGGGAGAGGTACAGAGGTAAAACTGTTATCCTCCCATTATCATTTCCAACAACATTTGAAGGAAAATGAATGTATCGTATTACAATGAATTGTGTGTTACTTCCTTTTCTGCAACGTAACAATACATTGGTCTCCAAATTGACAAGAGAGCAAATAAAATAAAAAAAAACACTTTTTTTGAAGACTCCTTGAAAATGACATCTGAAACAGGGAAAAATTAGATTTTCACATCTTTTGAATCCAATTGATTTGTTAGTGCAGATATGTGTCAAATAAACCTTTGATTAGCAACTTTTAAAAACAAGGTATCCATTAATATTTTATTACTGCATGTGGACTTGCAGCTGTTTACTGTGTAACGAGAGAAATTCTCAATTTAACTTTGACGTCTTCTAAAACCTGTGTTGCTGTTTTTAAACCCTTTTTTACCGTGTTGCATGGAACTCTACGTCTCTCAGCCGGGATAGTATGCAAAGTCCATCATCTATTTAATGTCTGTGTATTTTTATTTTAGTTATTTGACAGCTTAGACCAGGGGTCTCCAATCCTGGTCCTCGAGGGCCACTATCCTGCATGTTTTATTTGTTTCTGCTCCAACACACCTGATTTGAATTAATGGGTGATTAACAGGCTTCTGCAGAACATGAAGAGGTGATTTAACCATCGGATCAGGTGTGTTGGAGCAGAGAAACAAGTAACACATGCAGGATAGTGGCCCTCAAGGACCAGGATTGGAGACCACTGGCTTAGACACCCAGTGCCCTTTATTTTAAAAAGTCCTGATCCTTTTAACAACTGTGAAACTACATCTTCATTTTCATAGAAATGTGAGCAGCAGTTGTCAACACATCACTCCTGAAACAGACCTAAAAATAGGCTGTAATCAGACCAGATCACATGTGGTTGGGGCTAAATGTTCATCATAAAAGCATCAAATCTTGATACAAATCAAATTCAAATCGGACACTGATAAACCACTCATACACTGGAGGTCTAAACCTTCAAATGAAGCTGCTGGCTTATCTTCTGTGACTCTCTCATTTTTGGAACGCTGTATCGACTCCAGTGGTTGTCTCTTGGCAATGACACTTCTACATAACAGATCGACCACCCTACATCTATAATTGAGTTTTCTTCAAGAGGTCGCGGGTTTCCCTATATCACTAATCTACTCTCATCAGAAGAAATGCATGCCCGCTGAGCCCCAACAGCTCTCTTTTTTTGTACCGTGGCTTTGTAGATAATGAATTTTAGTAGTAAATGACATTTTCTCAGCAGTAAATGCATTTCTGTTCTGTCTATAGGTGTTTGAAGTTGGAGTCAGAGCCACGCAGGGTTCATTGTTCTTACTAAAGCAAAACAAAGCGAAGCCCTAAAGACAAAGTCAATATCCTTAAACCCCACCATGATTTGTCTGTTCATGCAGTGAAGTCAGAGGGAGAGGGACATGAACAGAAACTGTTTCCGCAGTGATCATTTTGTCTATTTTCCTGCAGCTATTATTTGGACGACTGCGGAAGATTACACAGAGATTAAAATGAGTTGTCATTATGACCAGGCAGCTGACGCCGAGTCCTGGAGGGTGTTAAGCAGCGACACTAACCAGCCACTTTCAAACCTGGGATTTATCAACCTTTAAACCTCATAAAGGTCTCTACCAGACATCATGCCTGGAACATGTTATCTCACAAATTTCGTTGCTATTCAATTATCCCTTCTATAGTGTCATATTTACGTCTGACTGTTTAGACTCTTGTTTGCAGGAGGACATTCACCTTTTATAGTGCTATTTTATGGTGTGAATATGTACATAAATATATGATACCAACAATGTCATCTGTAATGCAAATCCTAATCTGGTAATATTTTGAGCCACAGAGATAAATTTTTGTCCATAACTGTCAAAAATGCATCATGTGTCACGATTTGAGTTCTTGAGTTATTTTTCTGTACTTGATTTCTTGTTGTTTTCATGTTGTCACTGTTGTGTTTCTGTGTATTCTTGTCACTCTTGTTTTTCTTTTCCATTATTCAGCCTCCCTCAGTTCAGTCAGCCTACCACGCCCATCTACACCTGTCCCTAGTTACTAATCAGTCACCTGTGGCTGCTTCCTCGTCAGCCTCTGCCTATATAGTCTGTTCTTTTGCTTCTGTTACTTGTGGGTTCATTGTATTTGGTTTGTCCTCAGCTTAGTAGTGAACCATTTGCTGCATTTTGTATATGCCATGGTCAAGCCCTGGTGCTAGTGCCTTCCTCCTTGTGTTTCTTTAGTAAGTTTTGGTTTTTGTTTGCTGCCATGTCAGCTTTTTATTGGGTTTTTTTTAAATAATTTTTTTTGTTTTGACTCGACATGAGTCTGGGTTTGTTCTGTGCAGACATTACATCATGTTTCCACGAGCATTTGGGTGCAGTAAATAACTCACAAACACACTGACTGTGCAGCTGAAAAAAGACTAATCCTTAGTCCTGAAAAAAGGTTTGCTAAAAACTGACATCTTGATTTTCTAAGTTTTATTTCTTCTTCTTTTTTTTTTTTTAATGGTGTTAAAAGGGAGTCATTTGTCTCTCCTGTTCCCTTCATGCATGCTCTAGACAGGGATTTATTAAAAGTAAAGATTTGATTCAATCTGTGGGTTTTATTAAATAAAAAACCTTTTACTATTATGCGTGTTATCTATTGAATCTGAATGTACTGCCATACAGAGGGACTGAAAAGGGCTTTGAATAACATTTGAACTTGTCTGCATTGCACTGAGCTGTAATTGGGTTCTTTTGAAATTAACTGAATTGCATGTATCTGGATACGAGCTGGACGTATTTGACTCTTTTGTAAACTGGTGCAATATAAATAAACTGAATAAAGTAAATTGAATTTTTATTTAAAAACATTTAATGCTCTTAAAACAGTTAATGTTCTGGTTTATGGTTGACAGTTTATGGTTTGAACTAATAAAGTAGTGCAAAGCATTTGATTTGGCTTTAAGTGTCCGGCCACCTCCGTAATGTCAGCGTTGACTCTGACACTAAAAACAGGACTTAGTTCACCAGCCAAAGTGCTGTTCAGCAGTAATGGCAAAACCCCTCTTTAGGTCTGTAGCTATAAACTTCACTGAAATAATCCACTTTAACGTGAGAAAAATTAGCATTTTCTGAGTAAATGCAGTGAGGGGGCTGAGTGACTTTGTTGGAATTTGCTGACAAAGCTTAAAGTTAAATATTAGTTGAAATACTTACAGGAAAAAACAAGAGAGGAACGACCTAATGACCAGACAGAAAAAACAGAAATATGGAAATATATAAATAACTGAAAGGATTCTTAATTAATTCTAACTGAAAACAAATCATTAACTTTTTTTTTTCTTAGGGATATAGAATTTATTCATTCATAAAAAGACAAAAAGTTTACATAAAGAGACTAATAGAGTGCATAAGGAGACATAAAAAGACAAAATCAACACAAAGGAACTAATAAATATAAAGAGACAAAAATGATGCATAAGAAAACCTAAAAAGATAAGAAGAAAGCATAAAGAGACACAAATACAGCAAGTCTACCAAAACATTTTAAAGGGTAAACTTTTTTAAAGAATTTGAATGGATCTCAGTGCATTTTAATGAGGAAAAAATGTAACTAAAGTTATATATTTCAAAAAGTGTATAAGTTACAAAATGTCCCGAATGAGCTGAATGTGTCCAATGGAGACTGTCGGCTCCAGAGAGTTTATTCACTTTTCCATTTCTAACTATTTATTCATACACTCACTTTATTAGGTACACCTGCTCAGTTGCTTGTTGACACAAACAGCTAATCAGCCCATCAAACGGCAGCAACTTAATGCCTTTAGGCGTGTAGACGTTCAACTTGCTGAATTTCAAACCGGGCATCAGAACAAGAAGAAAGGGGATTTAATTGACTTTGTTGTTGTTGCCAGACAGGCTGGGCTGAGTATTTCAGAAACTACTGATCTCTAGGATTTACAGAAACTCATCAGACCTAATAATGATTTTCAGATTTTCTTATTGTCCAATTTCGGGGTGCCGGGTGAACGGTCGCCTCAGTTTCTTGTTTTGAACTGACAGGAGTGGCACCGGTGTGGTTAGCTGTTTGTGTTAACGAGCAATTGAACGAGTGGACCTAATAAAGTGGCCTGTGAGTGTATATTAACTGTGGTACTCCACTGAAGTGAGTGATTTCCCACTCAGCTCACTTCTAACTGAGAGGCAGGGAGAGAAGGGACAGTGAAATGCAGTGTGGGCAACGTGAAGAAACAAATTAATAGCTGTTAGTGAACCGGCAGGGCTGAAGATGAGTGTGGTTTCAGCAATACGGCTGTAACAAAAGACATTTCTGACCTGAGATAAGTGTTTTGATTGTTTTCTCTTTTTCAAACACTTGTTGGTTTCATTCTCTGATGTTCAGAAACAAGGCGATCGAGGTAAAAGGAGAGATATCTCAGCAATGGTGGTGGAGCTTTGACCACAGTAACACAGAAGATTTTTACCTTTTGCTGAGCTCCAAAACCGTCTGACGTAAAAATGTAAGACAAACGTATGCCAGCATTCTCCTCTAAAGACTCACAGGAAACTTGTTATCAGCGCAGGTTTCTTCAGACTCTTTTTCTTTTCAGTTGTTTTGTTGTTCTTTTCAAAAGATAAGTTTTTGGTAGCCACTCAAGAGAATGGAGTAAAATGGGAGGTTTAAAACTAACAGATAATCTTACTTAATCTTTATCTTCAGCTAAATCATAAAAACACAGGCAACAGCAGCAATCCTGCCTGCATATGAAACACCGAGAGAGTCAACAGATTGTGTTTTATCCCACAAAAACAAAATTCATCTTTGTTTGCAAAACTTTTTTATTTTGCTTAACTTCCTCCTTCACATTTGATGTTTTTAATTAGACGTCTGCTCCTCTGCAAGCCCCTTGGTTCCAAACTTTAAACTCTGTTATTTCAGTAATAAAGGCTTTTGAATCTGAATCACTGCAGAAACAGAGTGAAACTCTGGAAACCATCCTTGTCATTGAAAAGCATCACCTTGTTAGGAAACCATTATTTGCAGGGTCTAAAATTCCTTTTTAAACATATTACATTTCTCCACTTGTGAAAAAGTATGAAATAAGATTATTCCTTCACTAGATCATCTTATTTAAATTCATTAGAATCATCATGCTCATTCAGATAACAATGCAGAGTTGACACTTCATTCAATTGGTAAAACTTGTATTGAAGGTTGTATTGATCCTGAGTGGGAACAGAGCAATAAAGTACTATATATATATATATATATATATAGTAGAAACAGTGAACAAAGGCGATTAGATATTTCTGTTCTGTGATATCACAACAAATTATTATAATGCAAATGAAATGCAGTTTTATCTAACTAGAAAACATTTACTGTTTTGTGCCAAATATAAAACAAATGCAAAGGAAGAAGAGTGTCTGTTTTGAGATTGTGCTTCATCAGTCAAGGTTATCAGCATGTTTGACACTTGTTTTTCTGTCGGTTGACTAATTGATTAATGTGCAAATCCTTTCAGCTTCAGTAGACATATAAAACCTCAACTACATGTAGATAATTAAACCGAAGCGCCAGGGAAAGAAATGTGAAAGATCTGCGTTTCTCAGACACCCCGGGGAGTTCTGGGAAGAGCGACAAGGGAGTGGGAGGGTGGGATGAGAGTCTTTTTGGCAGGCTGCTCCGCCTGAGAGGCGGGAACATCCTGACACAGAAAATCAGCAAATCAGTGAGAAAATCAGAGCGGAAAAGAGACGCCGTCTCCATCTTCAGCTCAAATACACAAACAAATTATACATAAAGTGTATTCTAATCATATGAATCATGATGTATTTTCTGTTTCACCTGCTAAGCCAGAAGAGGTAATCCTTTTATAGTTCTGTCTCATCGATTCAGAGGAACCAGAAATCGTTTTCATCAGCAGCATCTCTTGGCAACTACAGGTCATTTGTCATCCCCCCCCCCTGTAAAGACGGCTAAGTGAAGCCAAGTGTTCATGTCTGCTGAGCTAATGTCAGGCTTTTCCATCATCATTTATTCACTTTTAGCATAAACTAAATATCTTTTAATGAAGTTTGAATTATGTAGAAATGGTGAAGTCCAGTTCTAACTACAGAAATTGCATTTTCTGCAAAAATGCAATATGCTGAGTGCTGAAAACTCTGCTGAAATTTGGAACAATAGGAACAAAAGCTAAACTTAGCAAAACAGTAGCTAAAAGTGAAAATTGAAGCAAGTTTTGATGAGGTAGATGATAAAGAGCACAAAGTTTTTTAAGGAAGTGAAGTTTTCCTTTTGTTTCAATAAGAAGAAAACTGTAAATAAAGTTAAATATTTCAAAAACTATAAAAATGACAAAGCCAGCGTTTTCAGCTATAAACATATGATGAAGTAGTTACAGTCTAAAAAAGAAAGAAGAAAATAAAAAAAAAAGGAAACAATAATGTGAATGCTGAGTCAGTGTTTAAAATAAAGTTTGTATAAAAGAAAGTCCAAGTAATCAGAGGAAAAACATCAATCTAATAGACTGCATAAGGATTCAAACTGTCTGAATTACGCTGTTACATAATTGCCCTAATAAAATAAAACAGTTTTCATTCCCGGCTCATGTGAATGTAAATCTAAAATTTAATCTGCACCTCAATGATTAAATAAAGTTATGTTAACATAATGAAAATCACAAATAATCTGAGATTTCTTCTACACCCTGATTGGATTGTCCTCATATGTTACTGTGTAGGACGCTGCAGGGTGAGAGATGTTAAGCAAACATCTTACTCATTCAGTCGAACTGCTCCAACTCAACCCCTGTCTGCAGGGTGCTGTGAGGTGAAATCTCACCTGCAGAGCACACAATGACATGTTGCGGTCATGTACTGTGTTCCAGTTATAAACAGCCCCACAGACACACATAAAGTGTCCGTTTTGTTGTTGTAGAGAGGCGGCATGAAGGACTTTCTTCAGTCTCCATCTTGTCATGCAGCTTTATAAATATGTGGTAATTTCACATGTTTCTGTAAAACAAGGTCGCCTTGAAATGTTTGCAACAGGATACAGTTTTTAAATGACTTCTGTGCAGTTTTTTTTTAAATCTTGTTGCTACACTCCAAGTAGTTCTTTGAATAAAAATAGACAGAAGTTGCTCACAAATAAAAGAGGCAGCAGTGTGGAGAAGCATCGGTACGAGATGATTCTGGAGAACTTTACTTACCGGGAACAGGATCCAAAAGGTTCCATCTGAAGTTAGTCAGTCTGGAGATAAATTTGGTGTCATCTCTAATGCAAGACGAAACAGAACTATATTTGGCAGCTGTTTCAGAAAACTGGTCATTCAAACAGAGGGACGGCATCACGAGTCGCTCTGTCATGATGCAAGTAAACAGGAACATCTGTGAAAGAAAATAAACAAACTGCAAATAAAGTTTAATTTGTATCTGTGTGGGAGGCTTCCGCTGACCCTGAGCACAGTGTCTGTTTATTGAAACAGGCTGTTATCTCAGACGTCTAGTTTTGAGCTGATTTTCAAAAAAAAAGGAATCTAAAGAAATGAACACTGTTTTTGTTTTGATTCACGTCAATTTTTTTTAAGTGCAGTTTTCTGTCATGGTCAAAGTTGTGCAAAGAATGTGATTACATTTTTTTAAATTACTGTATGACTCACTGTGAAAACCTTGGATAAATGATGTTTTAAATTGGAGTTTTTCGTCACATTACGTTCAACATGAAGGCCTATTTTCAAAGATTTCTACATCAACACTAAAAGTCTTTAGAAGAGGACTGCTCTTAAAAAAGATTTAGAATATTCATAGGATGAAGACAAAATTTAGCTTAAAACCAAGATTTTAAATATTTTAATTGTTAAAAATCACTTTGATTCAGGGGTGGAAATTAAAAATTTTGTCCACCAGCCGTAGTGACAGACGTCATTGATTTAGTTAAAAAACCCTGTTGTTTAACTTTCTGTTCTTCCCTCGACTACTCTTGAAAAATAGAAAATAAAATAGCTTCTCATCACAACACCTAATTGGTGTTAGACTGCATATAATCTGTAGTGGATGGAGTGCATCATATGGGTTTGCAGTGAACTGTTGTAATAGTTTTATTATTCAGGTGGTTTTCTCCCCCTAAAGTGGTATTTCGCTTTTATCTAAATAACATTCGGGTTAATTGTTATTTAGATCATTAATTATCCAACAACAACCAGTTAATTTACCAACATGTATTTAACTGTGTCTATTCCTCTCATCATGGACAACAAGTCCTGAGAATTTGGAGACATTTGTTCTTTTTTTGCAAAAGTTACCAGGGGGGAACCAAATATTTCAGCCGTCTGAAATAATCAGTTCCCCCTCTAAAACATAGGACAAAAATAATTTACCAACTCGAGCACATTGCTGCCCTCTATATGTCAAGAGAACAAATAACACCTTTTCTGTTCAAATTGCCAACCCTCCACAGTGGCGTGTGTTGATCAAATTCACTCACCACTTCAAATATTTACCCGCATTTGGCCGGTGGCGGGTGCTAATTTCCACCCCTGCTTTGATTACATTATTTAGTATAACTACAAGCAGAAAAAAGGATATTTATCAGCATTTATTCAGCTCTTACACAAATCCTGCAGCTCTACCAGGACAAATATGAGCCTTAAATTGTGTTTTCCTCAAACTCACATTATAAAAATGAGTGGACGGGCAGTTTGCAATGACTGGATTTAAACAAAAACTGTATACAAGTGAAAGTCTGCAATTTACATACAAGTACAGGGCTTAAGATTGTTGTAAAAATGTTGTTTTTTTTTAAATACAGCAAAGAAATGTAAAGACAATTCAGAAGCAAGCTAGTTTTACTCTATCAGACAGCAATGAACTAAAAATGAACTTTACATGGAAATATATAAATAGAAACAGTTTTTTCCCGACTGACACAAGATAATTATAGTAGTTTGGTCATTTCCGATCTGCCTTTCTTGTTTGTGGTCTTTGTCCTTCATCCCTCTGGGTATCAAATATGGCTGGAATGTCAACACAAACTCAGGGTTGAACTTGTAAACCCAAAATGTTCCTAAATTACCCTTCGAAGCTGTGGTTTTATAATCAGCACTCAGGAACTAAAACGTCTGAAAAATCCAAATCACAAATCTTTCCTGTCTAATTCTTCATAAAATGGTTTAGAGCAAAATGTTTGTTAGATTTGACTCGTTTAAAAGCTAAATTTACATCAAAATATCAGAGCTTCATTAGATTTCTCCTATCGATTGCATCCCTCTGGATTTGAGTGTTTTATGGGCTCCACTCTTGTTTCGAGGAAAAGTCAAAATGTTCTTTTTCAAAATGGTGATTATTGACGAATGTATTTCAAGACAAACAGACCAAACGAAGGAGGTCGAGTGTGGGTCAGCATGTTTTCTGAAGCCCACAGAGGTCACAGTGTGGGAGATGTACGAGGAAGTGAAATAAATGGGAAATAAATGGGTGGGTGGAATGAATGAACCGCTCCATTTACAGAAATGATCTCTTTTTATCATAATTTGTCTTTGGAATCCAGCTTCTATAATGGCCTTAGTCACGTCCCCCTGTTGTTTCCTGAAACGTCCTCAACCTGATCTTAACATGCGTCGGAGTCTTGTAGCTTTGTGACCACAAAAGATTTTTTTTAAAAACACATCAATTCAAGCTGCTTTTTATTCTTCTGATGAGTTTTGCATGCAGCTTATTCCTTTTAGTAATGAGACAAAAGGAACAATTTGCAGACTGACGTCACTGTTCCAACAGAAATCTTTTAGAAATAATGACTGTTTTCTATGTTAGAGTAGAAGAATATAAAAAGACATTTTAAAAGTCAAAGTCTGAATAGAAATGGGCATTTGATTTGATGTGTCATCAGTGAGAAATCAAAGCTCTGAGAAAAGTTTGAACAACCTTTTTATGGTTATATTAAATGTTTCATTCTTAACTGTGACAAACGTTAAACCATTAGACAACTTTATAACCGTATGCTACCAATAATATAGACATTTTTTCATGATGTGACAATTATTTTTTATCTCGTTTGTTGATTTGCTGAAATTTTAACATGCAAATCAACAAAAACAGTAACTAGAAGTAGAAAAATTGGATTTTATAAGAAAATGCAGTGTGGATGCTGAGTGCTGAATGTCTGCTGAAATTTGTTAAAGGAGCTAGAGCTGAGATTTTATGTTAAAACTAGCAGAACATATGCTAAAATGAGCAAAGTGGCAGGTGGTAAAGCTTCAATTAGCAAAAGAGTTTCTTAAATTATCAAAAACATAAAATAAAAAGAGGAAAAAGGAAATGAAATGCTAAAAGTGACCGAACAGTAGTTAAATAGAGCAAATGTGCTGAAGCAGATTTCAAAGAGGACAATGTTTTTGAAGGAATTAAAGCAATCTTAATGTATTTTTATTGAGTTTTTATTTTTTAAATAAAGTTAAATATTTTGAAAAGTTAAAAGAAGACAAGTCATGACATTATTACCAATGGAGTTGAACATGTTGATGCATGAATGGTTAAAATAGCACAAAGTACACAGAATACTTTGCAAAAATCCAACAGAAGAAACCATAAACAGGAAAACAATACTACAATTAAACTGAGTTTCTCCTGTAATTTAGACAATCTTCAGGAGTAAATGTAACAATTCCTGTTCATGTCATCCCTATTAATGATACAACAGAATCTCGTATTAATGTATTCACGCAGACTGTCTTCCCCCTCAGCAGTCTCAGGTAAAACATGGATGTGTCAGAACTGTTAACAGCTTGTTGGATTAAAAAAACAGCTGTTGTGTTTTTGTTGTTGCCAGCTGCAGCAGGTAAATGTTGAATTTCTGTCAGCTCTGATGGCTTTTATCAGCGTGTTACCTCCTCTATTGTGTCTCAACTTTTCTGCTGCCGTTGGAAATGATTTCCCCTTCTGGATAAATGAATTACCCCTGTGTTACGTTAGAGGAAGGACAGGGAAATGGATCTTCTTGATGCATTCAACTAAATCTTTTTGCCTCGAAGATCTTTAAAGAAAATATCCAAAACAGCAGCTGTGAACTGACAGAAAAACACTTCTCATCAGTTCTGCTAAAGCAGCTGTTTGTGTAGCAGAAAAAACAGCCATATACTCACAGGGCAGAGAGGGAAACACATCATTTAGAGACCACTTTCTTCTTGACGGCAATCATGCCAACCTTTCATGTTTATTAATACAGTAAAGGAGATTAATGATGTAATTCCAAACTCTGGACTCATCTATGTCCGGAAGGTTGCTGCAAAGATGGAACACACTTTTTTTATTACGTTCTTCCCTGCCAAGGGTGTAAAAACACCTCCCAGGAGCACTTGAAAACTACTTCAGCTTTTATCACAGCAAAAATAGAAGTGTGCACTAACTCAGTTTAAGAACAGACCGGGTATGAATTGAATATAAATGCAGATTTAGTTTATTTGAGAGCTTCCCATAGATCACAGCTGTACTTTGGCAATTAATTCAGCAAATGTCCCTCCATTAAATACATGTGAGAGGCGCGGCTGAGGTGAGTCACTTCTCGTTTATCGGCACTTTCAATAAATTTCTGTTAAATAATTTGTTCTGATGCAATCAAAGCAGTCAGTTCTGGGAAGCGTATAACAATGTTCTTCTATAAGTGAAATACGTTTCAGCAAGGCGCCTGTCCGATGACCGGGATATTTTATTGCAACATCAAAAAGGACATAATATACCTGTCAGTCTGTGACACAGAGATAGACACAAACCAGTGACTCAGCAGTTATTTCACAATGGGTTATGGTTTCTTGCTTGCAGAACATATTTTCCATTACTGGCTACAGAATTAGAGTAGTAACCATGTGGTATTTATAATAAAGTACATGTACATACACGTGAAAGGAGAACACAGCCTCAGAAATAACCACAGTTACTTAAAGAAAGTAGTCAGAGTCGCTGCAGAAAGTAATTGCTGGATGCGCAGCTAAAAATGGACAAATCTTTAATTTGAGAGGGAATCAAAACTTCCTCACGTTTTCTCTTCTCTCGCAGAGAAGTCATGAAGGAGATGATGAGGATGAGAAGATGACAGTTTGTTTTTTCTTACCGTTGTAAGGAAATGGAAACAATAGCAGTGAATGATTGGTGGCAAGTCGTGTCTGTATCATTCATGTCTGATGTGTCCTGGATGAGCCCAACCAGCCACAACAGCTCCACACCACTCTGTGTGGCCTTAAATTACTAATTCCTATGGAATTACAGCTTCAACCTTTTAATGCATTTCGAGGCCATGAGAAGAGACGAGAGCTTTGGCGAGAGCCAGAAAACTCAAGTGTATTCAGAGGGTTCTTAATCAAGTAGCGTGGCGTATAAACTAACTATAGATTTCTTGTTTTGTAGATTCAGCTTCTCGAGCTCCACGTCGTCTTGTTTTCATCTCTCTCTCTCTACTGCTTGTGCTTGGAGGAATGAAAAATAAATAAATCAAAGAAGTAAAACAAGTGAGGCGACAAAGCAATGAAAAGAAAAAAAAAAACTCCCGAATGAAGTCGATGTGAAACGACACTTTGATCTGTTACTCAAGTCAACCTCCACTGAAACGTTCATCGATTTGTTTCACATCTTCTGTAATAGAGAGTTAAAAAATGATTAAGCAGGAAATGCTCTGGGAAGAGGAACTAATCATACAAATCACATGGGTGCTTTTTTACCTACAGTTATCACAAGAGATTAAAAAAAGGCACAAATGGCTAAAAACAGACTTTTGTTGTGGATGTTTTGTTGTCATTATTCCATTGTATAATTTACTTCATATTAAATGTAGTTGTACAACTATTTTAATTATCATTATTGTCTCAACATCTGGGATCAACAGTTATTGTCCATTTTTACTTGATTTAAATCAAAATGCATGAGAACATATTGGAAAAAAATGTCAAAATGCTGAAATTTATTAGTGATCTAATGTGTGTTTTAGCATGTTCATTTTTATTTTGTTTTAAAATACAACAGATAATGCATCCATGTCATGTTTTACTGTTTGTGTTTTCATTTTTTTAGCTAATATCTTTCTATTTTTTGCGGCACCACTGATAAGGTTTACCCAGGCCTCTACATGAGCTTTGAGCACCACTGAGTTTCCAAATCCCGGTGCCCTGCTACCTCCAGCCACTGCACGTTGTAATTTATCATTGTCTGGATTGTGCAGCTTCAATATCCATAAAATGATATATCTGCTAATTCCCTTTTAGTTGACAGAGCAGCTGCAAGGCTCTGATACAGAACAAGGAGTCCAGGAGCTTTTTACAGCTGACCAAAACGATTTTGTAGCACATATTTTCAAGCAGTGGAGCATTTTGTGGGTTTCTCTGTGGAGCATCACTTCTGGGAAAAGCAATTAATCAAAGAGAAGACTGAATAAAACTTTGTTGGCTTGTTTTTTTTGTTTTCTTGCAGGCAAAAGATAGTCCCACAGCAGAAGAGGATCACTTTAA
The DNA here is from genome assembly GCF_001649575.2 of Kryptolebias marmoratus. NCBI lineage: Eukaryota > Metazoa > Chordata > Actinopteri > Cyprinodontiformes > Rivulidae > Kryptolebias > Kryptolebias marmoratus. The sequence goes on along the minus strand of NC_051453.1, from coordinate 8,982,890 downwards.
GGTTCAGTTATTTGTTCTGCTTCTATTGCTCAATGCACAAGTGACTTAGCTCCTCTCTGTTTTTGTCAGGGAGGTAGAGAAGTATAAAGCAGAATACAATGAGATTATTTGAAGGCCTAACGATGCCCCGTAGACATCTGATCATTCCAGTTTACAGTGATTCATGCAGTCGGGGCATACAGACAGAAAATAACACTTAGGACTTCAGGCAGCTAAAAAAAGCATCTGCTGCTCGGTGTGGAGAGAGGATTGACTGTAAAAGATGTCCTTAGTCTCATGCAACGTACGGTCACACAGAGTATCAAAATGTTGCATTGACAGAATAAATTTAAAACCTTTCCATATGTTACAAGAATATGCTGCAACAACACATGGAGAAAAAACACAGACATGTCTGATCTGTGAATGTTTTCATGTTTGGCATTTTATCCAACTCTATTATGCAGCAGCTGTGTTGATTCCAGTCTGCTACACATTTGTTAACTTGTTTCTTTTTTTTACTTAATAAATATTGGGAGTTTTGTTTAAAAATGTGGATCCAGATCTTTGATCGTGGTTGATTAAATGCAAACATCTGTGGAGTTGAAAAACCTGAGCTTCATTACTAAGTTTAAAACAGAGCCCTGTGGTACCGCTCACTGAGGACTCCCTGATTACACCAAACCTGCACTGAAACACAGGATTCAAGGAGACTTGCTGGTGAATTTTAGTCATTTTTATTCATTCTCTGATAAACATTGAAGTTTCTATATGCTGATGTAATTGGGTTCCTAATTGCCAATTAATGAAAAAGGTGCATTTATGGGCAGAATGTCTGTCAAATAGAAGAATCATAATGTTTAATATAAGTAAGTAGCTGAGTTGCTGCTGTGTGGAAATTCCTTTAATCCCTCTATAAATGTTTCATCTCAGTGCAGGTGAGAAATTCAGAGTGCAACAGAGTAAAGAAAAAAAGCCTTTGTTATAGTCTAACATGTTTTGAGTCGATGGACCTTCGTGACCTTCACAATGATCACTGCAGCTGAACTGCCCTGCAGCTTGTTGGAGCTGTCCGCTCCGTGGGTGCTGCTGGCGGTGCTGGTGAAGCTAAAGAGCTGGTCATTGTGGGTCAGCAGTGACAGAAAGCAGGCAAAGAAATCATTTCTGTGGTTCAGCTCAAAGGCAGCCTTTAGAGCTAACAGGGTGTCACACATTGTTTGCAGCAAGTGCTGTATGTTCTAAGTGACAGCAGCCTTCTCCTGTGAAAGGCTTTAAATCTGTTGCTTTTAAACTTTGCCACTGAATCTTCATGGTTGTCTCAATGCCATTTTACGACTCATTTTGTTCCCTTTTTTAAAAATTGCATTTAATGTTACTTTTTCTACTCGTTTCCCACCAGGATTTAGTTGCCGATTGCTGTTCGCTTGTGTTTCATTTCTTATTACATCTCGTAGTATTTAAGCTTCACTGTTTACTCACTGCCATTTAATTGTTGCTTGTGTTTGCTGTTCTCCATGCTCTGCCAACACCAGTTCGCCACTTGTTTATTCTTGTTGATAGATTCATGAGCTCTTTAAGTTTATGAATGAGGGTTTGTGTCAGCACCTTACTGTTTATTTACCACACAGTGTGATAATCTCAGACCCTTGTAAACTAATGCCTGTATGGTTCTCTTTTGTTTTGGTTAAATGTGTGTACAATTAGAATTTAAATAAACCACTTCGCTTGGTATTTTTGGGTGCATATAGGTCTAATTATGCATTTATACTGATAAATAATGCTGCACTGAAGATGTCTAGATGGAACACTGCAGTAAAAAAAACGAGGGTGAAATGTTTCTGGTACAAAAAGGTCATCTTTGCAGCATAACATTAGTGAAACACTATCAAAATAATGTGGTTTTTTTTCATGCCTTCAAGCGTCTGAATTGGAAAAACAACAGGGTGCACTTATTTTAATTTAGTACAAATTTATGTGTACTGATTTTTGGTGCAATCTTCAGTCTTTCTTGTGCCTGTTCATTTTGTACAGGTGAAGAAACAGGACTTCAATGTCTAATGTGTACCCCCAGCCCCCATCACCTTCTTCAAAACATTTAAATGCCATTTGGTGACTCCTGCAGGAACAAAACATAAATACAACACCGTATCACTGTGTGTCATCCTCTCGAGTGTCTCTGACTTTCTGAAGAATTACTGTGAGACATCAGTTCCTGTAAAAGCACAAAGGCTGTGAGACTGACAGCACTTAGTGGTTCAGTTTGTGCAGCAGTTTTAGTGCTTTCATCCGTGGCAGACTGCCAGGCGATCTGATAGGACTGACGAGGGCAGAGAGGTGAGAGATTCAGCTTAACGGAAAAAGGTTGTTTTTTTTTTACTTTTTCAATAGAAATATGTCTCCTGTTATCTAACTCTCACATCTGAAATCTTTGTTCTTTTTTATGGAGCCAGATGTTTATTCTATGGATATACGCGTAAGCCATGTTTACCATATATGCCATCAAGATGAGGTTGACAACTGAAATATGTTTTTGTTACTTAAGTATTTCTGCAAATGAATATACAGTTTTCATGCCAGTCTTCAGAGTTTCTTTAACTTCTTGTGACCCCTTCCTTGCAGTTCCTGTGGTTACATGTTTCTTCTGAGTAATGGGTCTGTGAGAAATACCAGATTATGGTCTGCTTTATGTAATATAATTGAAAAGAGAAGATGTATGCCTCTCTGACACTGAAGTAAAATAAATCGGACAATTTATGTGGAAAATGAATGGTTTGAAAGTCATAAATGTAGCAGAAAAGAGGTGTGAAGGAAACCTACAACCCCAATGCTGGTTGGTGCTATCACACAAAGAAGAAATCATATGTGAACACCGTCCAGAAATGCATCTGTCTTCTTTGGGCCAAAGCTCGTTTAAAATGGACTGAGGCAAAGAGGAAAACTGTTCTGTGGTAAGATGAATCAAAATTTGAAAGTCTTTTTGAAGACCGCAGATGCCTCATCCTCCGAACTAAAAAGAAGAGGAGCCATCCAGCCTGGTAGCAGCCCACAAGTCAAAAGCGTGCATCTCTGATGGTATGGGTGTGCATTAGTGCCCCTGGCATCGGCAGCTTACACATCTGGAAAGGCACCATCAATGCAAAAGCTACGTAATGTTTCATTGTGAATAAAATATGGTTTTATAAGATTTACTTATCATTACATTCTGTTTTCACTTATATTTCACACAACGGCCAAACTGTTTTGGGAATTAGGGTTGTGAACAAGATGCAAACATTGTACTGTGTTTTTGTAAACATTGCATCAAAGTATTTTATACTTATTTGTCTTCAGGGGGGAAGGAATGTCAAATTGACTTCCCAGAAAGTACATGATGTGCTTTAATTAGTTTTTAATCTGCTAAATATTTTCACTTACTTAACAAAGAGTCGACTTTTAACCCACATTGGTTTGTTCCATCTCCTTTCTTATGGTTTTAACAATCAGTCTGACAAAACAAAACAAGATGGAGAACAGTCATAATTAAAACAGTGTGACCCAACAAAGCTTGTGCTTACAAGCTGAGGTCCATCACAGGTCACAATTTTAAAATCTTATTGGTATTATTGCCCTAGTTGGCAGAGAGGATCGCTGCAATACTGTTAGTGATGACATGATGGGTGACAGACATCAGAGATGAGAGGAAAAGGCATCGAATGGAGCAGCCAGAACAGCGTCCTGAGTGAAGGCCTGCCAAACAGCATGCAGGTGAAGCACCGGTGACATGCTGATGAAGACAAGCCACACAGAGACTTAGAGGACATGATAAAGATGGCTCCATGGCTAATTTTATTCACTGAGCGAGCAACAAATCTTTTAAGCTTTTTGAAAAACGTCTGCTAACGCGTCCATGTGAACTCATCATGAAACACACAAACTACGAATAAAATGATCAACACAGAAGCATGAGTTTGTAATCTCAAGTAATGCTTGAGTTGATTTCCATTAAAAAAAAAAACACTGGAGTATCGAAAAACTATGATTAAATCCCATAATTCAGACTGAAAACGGCACAGCCATGGCAAACAATAAAACTACATTTGGTGTGGAGAAAATGTGATTTCCCAGCTGTCATTGGAGAAGGATGCTTCTGTGTCATGAATGTAAGTGTTTTGGTTCTTTGTTTGTTTCTTGTTCATGCTGTTTTGGATTTCATGCCTCATCACCATTCACCTCCCCAGTATTTTTCCACCCACCTCACCTGCTCCTCGTTCAGTCCACAGCTGCATCCCATTATCATCTTCCCTCTGTCTTTATAACCGGTCTCTGTTTTGTCACTTATCACTGGGTCATTGCGTTTTGTCATGCTTGTCGTTCCGTTTTGGTCTCCTTGTGTCTTGCTCCTTGCCATGCCCTGTTCTCTCGTTTTTTGGGATTTAGTCTTTGTTTGTTTTGCTGCCATGTCAGCCCTTTTGTTTTGACTGTTTTCTTTAGTTAATAAATTAGTTTTTCATTTTCATCAGCTTTGAGTCTGCGTTCTGGGTTCACCTCTGTCTCCACATTTCATGACATTCTGTTGTTCTTTCCCAACAGCGTACTGAAGCCTGTCTGAACTAACACTTATTTGTATCAAGATGGTGTGAGGTCTGCAGCAGAAGAAAACAGATTTGCATAACAAAAACAACTCCTCGCTTTTGCAAAAGAGCAAATTTTCCTTAGTTTTTTTAAATAACCAAGTCAAAGTTTTTGCTGCCACCTAAAGCAAAATCAGTGTCCAGTTAAACAGAAAAACAACTGCGCTGTTGTTAGCATTGGAACAAACTGGATAATCACAGGAGATTTGACTTGTTAGTTACAGTATATAGAGCAAAATGACAGAAACGGTAAGGACAAACACAAACGGATGTATCCAAATGCACAGTATGCTCTCAGAAGGAAGTGACAAAGTGTTTGCAGCTGGTGAAGATGAGCTCAGAGTGGACACCTGTCTCTACTCCTCCTGCAGAAACACATCAACACACGAGGAGAAAGAAAATGTATGCACAGGGTGTGAATGGCATCCTCAGGCCAAGAGCTTCATGTTTTAATGCATTTATTGTTTCATATTTATTCATTTTATGTAGACAGTTTTGTAGAAGTGGAGTCTCAATATCTTATTTTATTCCATATATTAGTGGGCTACAATAAGTGCAGTAAACACCTGATGAAATATAAGCATATTGGACATTTAGCATTTATTCGTAAAGCTGATAGCAGCTTTTTGCCATGTTTCTTACTGTTACCGTTGGGAGTTTAAATGAGTTGGACAAGAGTGAAAATCAAGGAAACCGGCTGACAAGTGGTCCTCCAGAAATCATCTGCTCAAACATATTTCTAAAACAAAAAAGACAGTTAATTTCAGGACAAAAAGATTTCCCTTCAAGTCCATTGCTGTCTTGCGTGAATTGTTTGATGTTGTTAAAAACAAAGGTATATACTGAACATCAGACTGTTCACAAAAAAGGGTGGTTAGTAAACTTGAGGAAGTTCTTTTAGGTGCTAAAAAGTTTCAAGGTTGTGATGGCAGTTTCCATCTCCATGAGCTACTGTCTGCAAGAGTTTGCATCAATACCAGAGAGGCCAGCAGGATCCTCAAATTCCTCGACGAAGCTGGTTAAATGAGAGGTCACAACTTGGAGACGTTTGGGTCAGTAAAGGACAGGAGGTCACTGAACAAAATACTCTCCATTGTGGACAATCAATCTCACCCTCTGTATGAAAGACCACAGAGGCAGCAGACTCACTCACAATGAGCCCACACAGAAGTCATGTGTCCAGCTCACTGTCACACCTTTGGTGGAACATTTCCAATTAAGTGCCTCTGTCATTGGTGTATGTACAGAATTGTAAAGAAAAATGAACCAAATTTTGTAACAACTTGCAATCAGACAGCAACAATTAAATGGTATAAGGATCCTATATCTATTAGGCATCACTTACTGGGAGCATTAAAGTTTAAAATGGCCTAATATTGCCTGTACAGACATTTTATTTACACTGTTGTCTCATCAGCCTTAACAATGAAAATTCTTGCATAATAACATGAATATCTGGACATAAAATCTTTGTTTACTGTCAGTACTTTACTGTCTCCACACATCAGATTCCTGTTTTGCGATAGGAATCAGAAATATTCAATCCCAGAAATGGCTGAAAAAGCTCCACCATTTGTTTCACAGCAAAGAGGCGTTTTTACTATAAACAGGAGCATCACCTGTCATGTTTTTATCTACCTTGTTTGCTAGATTAAATGATTAAAGCAAGTTAGTTTAATTGTTTATAATCACACTAATTTACTGCAATGAACCAAAAAAAACTCATTATTTTAGTTTTTTATTATTCGGCAAAATACACTCTGTGGCCTCAAATTGATTTGCTTTCACCACACTAAAGGATGGCAAACCTTTCTTAGCAACTTGCTCTGATTCATTATGACTGACCTATTAAACCACTGTATCCATGTCAGAGGAGAGAGAGGGGGTAAAAAAAACACACACACATTACTGCTTCTGAGATCAACAAAGTATCGTCTAATCATTATTTTCCATGAGGTGCAATTTAGACTTCATGTGCTTTTTTTTTTTTTCTCAGAAAAGCAGTCCTTCATGTTTAAACAGCTAGAGACTAGTTTGAGCTGCCCAGAACAAGCCAGAGTCGGTCTGATATAAAAACACCTGATGGAGGGGAAGGGGAAAAGCAGACATTGGTTATAAAAAACAGTTACTCATTCACTTTTATTGCCAGTGGGACGAAAAAATTAGTTTGTGAAGGGGAACGTATTTAGAATGTACCTTATTTCAAGGTTAACACCTGCTTGACTTCACTTAATCTTTGTTTTACAAAATAATTTACACTTTGTATTTGAATTAACACTCATTCAGTACTTTTAATCTTACTTTGCATTCTGTGTGATGTTTTTTTACAATAACCACACACCGTTGAGCATTCTGTAAACTGCAGGTTCAGTGTCAGTAATTGAACAAGTGAGGAGATGATGAACTGAGCCACAAATCTTTTAAATGGAAGAAAGATTTTCTACCTATAAGTCAAAAAAGAAGGGGTGTAAATCTGTGTTTTTCATACTGAGTCACTGAATAACAGAAAGTCTCTGGACAGATGGTTCAATAAAGTGATCAAACAATTTTACCACCTTGCATCCGTTTTTATGACTCAAAGCTTCTTGTTAAGCACGAAAATGCTTGAATGCCAATAATGCCCTGACGTCACAAAGCGACAGGCAGCTTTCTAATTGCTGCACAGGGTGAGGAGTCACATTCTACAATAAGCAGGGCTCTGGCACAAACTCAATTCTTGTTAACTAATCAGTTTGGGTAAATGATGAGGAGTCCTGGCTGCCATGTGGTTTCTATGGAAATCCTCTAAGAGATTTACTTCTGCACACCTGGGGCGTTTCTTTAGTTTGATGCTGTTTTTTCTCAGTTGCAGCACTTTCTCCATTTACACCAGCTTCATTGTGGAAAAGTTCTCCTTTCAGAATGGACTGTCTACTGATATTCATCAAAGCATTCAGCTGGTATTTTCCTAAGTTGGCACGAGTGGGGCTGGAACAGAGGATGTTTATCATTTCTTGGGCTTGAGCCATGCTTAGCAACATTGTTTGCCCTGGCAACAAATGCTAAGGGCACGCAGTTCGGCCATCAAGATGCTCTGCACTTTGCAGGTTGTCCAACCCTATTGGGTAGGTGGAATTGGGATTTAATGGATCAGCTGAAGCAATAAATCCATTAGAGTATATTTAAAAAATATGCACCCAAGATAGAACGTTCTTGCACGTCATAATTGACCTGAACAGAGTACAGAGTTTGCAATTATGGGAAATTAAGTACACATCTTTTAGTGAGTCGTGGGTTTTAATAAATCATAAACCAATTACTTTAAAAAGGGTGACTGGCACGGGCATAAAGAACACTGGCTTTGGTGATTGTGTTACCATTAGTGGTGCCCCACTGCCGCCTCAGCATTCAGAGCGAAGCCTGTCAGAGCAGTTAAATGAAAACCAGAATCAATACAGAGGGAGTCCACACTTCATAAATAAATAAACAGTGGGAAAAAATGAATGAGCAGTGCTGTAATTACACTTTGTGCAATAGATTTTGTTTAATGGGACTTTGGGAAAGAGAAGTGACAATCTTAGCACAACTGGGTTTTTTTTTTACACTGGGAGCCTACAGGAGTAATAAAACTCCTAAATGATTTGAAGATTTCATCACACACAAGACTTCAAAGATGGCTGCTTCTCTTAACGTCAATGAACAGTTCAAGGGTAAAAAATAAAAATACTGGCTCGTGACTGGATTTTCAAGAGCAATTTAACATCTTCACATGTTTTTCTAATGTAATCTTCTGTGATCTGACAGGGAGACATGTAAAAATATGAAGAATGCCACAGTCTGTAGATGTTAGACTGATTTTTGTCCTTTGGTTCTATGTTTTCATGGGGTTTTTTGTTGTTGTTCAAATAAAAATACAGATTTACCTTCGCTGGTCTGCTTCCTTCCCCTCATTCCTTCTCTTCTACCTTCCATTATCAACTATAGAAAATGCTGCACAACACTAAAACTCCTAAATTCATTGGCTCCTCTCAAAAACTTTTAAGCCCACTGTGCACTTTTGTTGCTGAGGTCAGAATTTAGAAAGGATCTGTTGTCCCTTTGACTAATCAGACTCTTAACTGCTTTGTACAACTTGCAGACACAGATGAAATATTTTATTCACTTCCAAACTCCGTGTTTTATCCCATATTTTGAACTTCAGTGTCAACCAATATGAGTGTGTAAAATTTGACAACATTGCCTGAGGGCCTAAGCCCCTACAGCTGGCTCAGGCCTGTTGCTTCCCTGCCAGGAGCGAGGCAGCCCACAGCGAGCTGTGACCGAGCATGTCCATCAAACAGCAAGTCCAGGTTTTAATTTGTTTACTCTCTGTCCCTGTGTGTGATTCTTGCTCTGAAGCTGCAGGGTTTTATGATGTATCTCTGCGGCCTGTACTGCTGACCCGTGAGGAATTGTTCCGCCAAAGCAGACTGCTACATTAATATAACATGACCAAACAACAGCTGACCGGGGCAAAACCTTCCTTAGAGAGGCCTGCGAGAGATGAATCTGAGCAGAAACTGCCCTGTTGGAAAAAAAGACCAATAAAGAACCAGTCTGCTTTTCCTGCATACCACTAAAAATGAACTGATAACAGGTAGGCTGAAAGTAAGCAGGCCTCATTATCATTAAGTTGTAGTCAAAAGATTTTGAGTAAGTGGTGCAGGCAAGACAAGATAAGCATAACTGCACACCCCTGTTCACTGAACAAGGAAGAAGGTTTCTTTTGTATTATTTCAAAAACTGAAGACAGGAAGGACCTGTCACAAAAGTGTCCTCAAGGCAGGTATGATCAATACCAGCAACCTTTTCTGGAACGTCTAGCACCACTAAACAACAAATATAAGCTGGTGTGGTTACATCTCTGAGCCTCCATAACTCAGATTTCAGAACAATATGTGTATAACTTGAATCAAATGTTTGCCTCTGTTCCACATTAGCTGTGTATTTCCTTAAATTATACTACCCCATAAAAATAACAGCTTAAGATGTTGTTTAAAGACCTTTTTGTTGGTTTGTTTCATGCACATTTTTTATCAATAATTGCTCTAAACTTACATCTGTAAACTGTATGTACAGCTCAAAAGTGGATGTCAAGAGTCTAAATTTGAAATTGTCAGCTGAATCATTGTGTAGAAGGTTTTGATTTATTTCAGAGGTGAAACATCTCTGTGAGGATTCTGTAAATATGAGAATATATCTGGAAGACTATGAGGACATTTTAACATTATAAACACAGGTGCTTGGACTCTGTTTGGCTCTGCTTCCTGTTCTGTTTGTGCTGGTTTCCATGAAAGAAAACGTCCTTCAGTTTCCTTCAAATTTATTAGCACCTGAAGTTGTGCCCACACCAGTCTAAGTGTCTGCAGCATCACTTGAATGCATTTGTGTTATGAACTCCCTTTCTTGTTTTGCTGTTTCTTAAACATTAGCCTCATAAAACAGCCTGAAGCCATCAGCTAGAACATAAAAATCACTGGCATGTGAACTGATCTTATGGCAGTGCAGGTTTCTGCTACCACCCCTCCTTCATCACAACAATGTGCCCTGCCATGTAGAGGGGTGGAAAACTTTAAGTTTCTCTTAGAGATTACATTAAGCTGTTGATTGAAATTCACTGTTTTGTAACATAGAATGTCTCCAATAATGAAATTTTTACACAGTGATTAAATATTTGAATTAAAACTTGAGTTGTGTCCCGGGTGACAAACCTACAGATCATGACCATGACAGATCGGAGCGACTCTATCGTGCAGTTTTGAAGCTTAATCAGTCATACTGACCGGCACTAACTGCTGAGCTGAAGTCACCCTGAGCAGATACACACGCCGTGGAGCCATGATCAGTCCTTGCTTTAATGACTGCCAATGCCGCTGGTGAGTAGTGTTTTGTTTTGTCCTGAGATAAAACCGTCCGTCACAGCAGATGGAGTCGGTGCAGCCAGGGGAAGCGTCAGCCTCTGTTTAAACAAATTAGCCAAAGGCAAAACCTTAAATATTTTACTGTTGGCTGCACAGATGGTGTTCATTGGATCATCCATATCAATGTTCCTGAGCCTGTCAGGCAGTTTTAACCAGGTGGCTACAGTCAGTCAAGACAGGAGCTGCTGAAAGCTGCAGTGGTTTTATTGGTTTCACTGATGGAGATGCTGATGGCTTCATGCTAATATAATTTATAGCCTTGAGACTCCTAGAAATGAAAAGTCAATGGACAAACATGTTTAATATATGTAAAAGAGCAAAGAGGATACCTGGAGACTGATTATTTAAACACCAGCTGGCTACACAAGAATAGTTCCAGTTTACCTTTATTGCTTGAACTGTAAACATAGGATTCATTTGCAGACTTGGTCATCAAATAGAAGAAAATAAAAGGTGCACTGCCCCAATCTCTCCATCAAAATTAATTCTGAAGTAGTTTATTATTATTGGTGAAATAAATTTCAGGTCAGACCAGCATCATTCACTCTATCCTGACACTGCAGAATGTTGAAGTCATCGCTTTTAAAAGGCTTCATAACAATAAACTTCATATCATAAGAACATGATGCCAGCACCACGATCCCTGTGGGTTTTTTTATTAGCTTTAAACTCTATTAACATCTTTAAAATGTTACAGATAAATCTCAGTGACTCAATGCGAAGAACAGTTTGTAAACTTCGCTACAAAATAATTTTCAACCCGGCAGGCTACTTTGTCAAACTGTTTATGAAGAGATTGTTAATGATGTTGAATCGATGAAATGTTAATGCTGATTCTGTTTAGTCCATCAACAATGAGATCTGTAAACAAATCACTAACAGACTTTTGGGTTTGGCAAGAATACAAGTGAGTTTCAGACACTCACTAAACACTCAGCAGAGCTGCTTACCAGACATCACAGTATCTGAATTTAACCTAAAAAAACTTAAAATGTAAGTTTATTTACAATAAACAAAGTGAAAAAGAGAAAACCTATCACAGTATTTAATAGACAGATACATTTTGTAACATTTCCACCAAATCCTACATGTTGAGATCACCCTCTTGTGTAAATTGGATCGCATAGCTGCTGGTAATAAAGTTGAAAACATAATGCTGGTTGGGGTATAAAACCTGGGAGAAAGAAAAATGGTGCTGGAAGTTGTTCGTGTTGTCAAGACAAGATCATGGCAAGAGCTGTCTGAACTCACAATGCATCAAATGCAGATGAAAGTGTTCATATTTAGATATGTTCGAGAAGCAATCCTAAATGGTTCTTCTGCTTTTTGCTTTCTCAAGTCTGATGATGAGGCAGAAAAAGATCATTAGAATGAGACACATGACCCCATGTCCATAGCAGCCACACTGGTTCCACCGATGTCTGTCTCATGTGATGTGGAAGATGATTTTGACATTTACTCACCCTTTATAATGAAGGGGGCGGTCTCTTCAACAGAGGATGTAAAAGTGTCTGATTGTCTGCGAGATACAGCAGCTTTGACATTCATTATCCTCTCAGGTCTGCATCCTTTTTTTGAACCACATCTTGTGAAATTGGCGTTACAGCTGCAGCTTTTCTCCTTCCTAATTCAAGGTGCTGATTTATAGAATGATCTGATTAAAGGGAAAATCTTTGTAAATCCTAAGATCCTAGGAGACCCTGTTGTTTTTAAAGACCCTGATGAGCTTCAGGAAAAAAATACCCAGTGTTTCCGAAGTGTACACAGTTACCCATACTGACAAAAGAAAATACTGATTGCCGTGTTGATTTGGAGAACGGCTTTATGACTATTTCTGATTTGGATCGAAAAATATGTTCCAAGTCAGAAAGCAGACCGATTGTTTTCTGTTTTTCATTTGTGGTTTCTGAAGGGCTGCTGAGCTTCGGGGAAAATGTCCAAAAAATCAGGTACTCGGCAGACTAATTAGAACTGTTTTTTTTTCCATCCAGACTTTTCACAACAAAGAGAGAGAGGAAGTATGAAAGGAGGATTTTGATGAAATTATTCAAATGAAGAACAAAAGCAGACAGGTAAAGCTCCCATTTTTTTTATTTTTGACTGATAGCAGACCCAAGAGGCTTTATTATATTTGCATTTTTCCTCATATTCTTTGGGGGGCGGGGGGGTTGTTTGGTTTGTTCAGTCTTTAGGTACTAAAATAAATATGCCCTCATTCATCCATTCTCATCCAGCTGCTGCCGTTATTTAACCTATTTTTCTGACTTATCAAATATTACTGTATAATATTTAAATTATAAACATTACAAGAGAACAGATTGTTTTTAAGTGCTGATGTCACTGATCCAGCTTTCAACCAGGAGAAATTTATGATTAGAAAATAAGTTTCTCATTTATCATTGATTCTTTTCAAAGCCATGGAGGACAGCACAGGGCTGACGGGGCTGAGGGAGGATGACATTTAATAGGCTCAGTATCTTACCCTGACAAGACCATGCTGACAAAAAACTACAGCATCATGTTTGTGATTTCTGTCTATCTTGTGTGTTTTTATTGTCATGGTAACAGAAACACCTGTTGCTCAAAGTGAGAGGGTTCAGGGCTCCTTGTGTGCTAAATTGTGTGTCAGTGAATATTTAATATGACTTACCGGGAAGAGATGAGTAAAACTGTATGTTTATCAAAGAGGTTGAATTCATCCCATAATGAACAGCACATTCACTTCTTAGCATATAATACATGATTGTATTTGCAACAAAACCACCCAGACATATTTGCAAGTTGTGTCATCAGCTGTACACATTTAGAGAAAATGTCTCTAAAGCATCACAGAAAACCACTTTCTTTCCAAGGTGAACATTCTGCAGCTCCGTAAAACGCCTCAAAGAAGATCTTTCCTCATTATGATGACATTTATGTAACCTTTATTAACGTGACAAAAGTGAGTGCCTAAGGGTTTGTTAATCATCAGGCAATAATACAGCAATGAGGTACCAACAAGGATGATGAACCACAAGAAAACACAAGAAAAAAATGGTTGTAATAAATGAACTAATTAGAAATGTCTTCTTTAATACACAGCATTGTGAATTTATGTGCAGTACATAGTAAACAATTAAAAGAGGAGTGTTTTTACCCTAGTTGTTATATTTTTTTGGTTAACTCATCAGAAATCACTCTTGGCCAAGTTGATCAACAAAATTAAATCACTAATAGTCATTTTTAATCATGTTTATTTATGTTTAACCTTTTTATGATTCTTATCACAAAACAATATTTTTATGATTAAACATGATATTCATATAATCATAATTATTATATAATAGGTGATTAAAACAGTGGCTTTCAAACTGTTTTTATTTTTTCTGGTGGGGTGGTCCCTAAACCACTCTGGATGTATTCCTTTATTGTAAAAAGTCTGAAAACCTGCTCTTTTTCCAACATTGTCCAACATCAGGAGGACAGATGGTTCATTTAACAAACCATCTGTCTCATCAGGCCAGTTCATTTCAGAAAGGGGGAGAAATAATATATTCGCACCAACCAAAAAGGTAGTTTGTGATGCATGTCAGTAGTATCATATGTAAAACAATATTATTTATCATCCTCATCATCATAAGCCATTTCTCATACAAACATGAACAAAGTTTGTTTTTTATCCAACCTTAGTTTTTGCTTGTGAAGAACTTCAGATGTAGGTCAAAGCAAAACCCAATTCACTGGACTTTCCTCTTCAAAGGGGTCCTTAAAGTTAAATCTCAGAGGAGGCTGTTCTGCCTTCTGATTTCTTCATACGAGCACATCACGTCCGTGTTTTCTTTAGGATGTGGATGGGACGAACTTAACAGGAAATCCAAATAAATCCTTTTTTGTTTCTTTTTCATCCACTGCTGTGGTTAACAGAGCAGCTCTGAAGTGCATTCATGTTCCCAGCGTCAAATGCTGCAGGAGCTCAGCAGCGGTAGGTGGTATTATTCTGTGACATTAGGCAGAATCAGACAAGTTTCTCCCTGTCGGATCCAAACCAGAGCAACGATCGAGCTTCGTCGTGTTTACTGGAACTTCTGGGAGTTGGAGACTAAATTTCTCATGAGGGTCTGAGTGATTGCATGGTGTGAAAGAGAGTTGGCCTCATGGAGTGATTTTTTTTTTAGGGGGGTGGGGGCGAGGTTGGCCTGAAGTCAAGCATGGAAGTGCACTGAGTCAGAATAAATGGATTTTCTGCCATAAGACCAAATTATGCACAAATAGCAAATCTTTCTCTAAAGAATGGTCTGCACTTTGCTCATGAAATAGTCTGTCAATATGAGGAAAGAAATGCTGATAAAATCACCATTAAAAGTCTTATCTAGTAACACAAAGATATTTAGTTTATTTTCTGAACAACTTATTGTTTTGTCTTGTTCAAATCTTTGTCTTTTGTTGTTTGTTTGCTGGATTGGATTTCTGCCTCTTCTTGATTACAGTGAAGAAGACAAAACACAAATCGTCATTCTTTTATGATGCTTTTTTTCTTTAATTTTAGCAAAAACGTCTATTTTAGATGTTATTTGAAAATAAAATCCTGGTGGAAAATACCTGAATCCTGCAGGAAAGCTTCCCCCAATCAGAGGAACAGAATCTGGTTGCCTTTTGTTCAAGAAACTTTCCGTTTGTTTTTTTTTCTATCTGCAAATAACTGCAGCTGATTTATTATTTAAATTGATCTGTATTTATCTTTTCACTTTTTCTAGGGATCAAAACAATATTTATTTACATGCTGCAGCATATTGCATTCATTCTTCACCTTTTAACCCTTTAGGTAATGTTCAAATCCAGTCTGTGACATGAACTTATCTCATTTTGATGACTAAAAGTGCAAACAGTTGGTGGCTAAATACAAGACTCTGTTGTACGTTTGGACTTGGACGTTTCCTCTGGCTCTGCAGTGAATCCCTGACAGTAATTTACTACACAGTTTAACTTAATGTATCTAGGGTTTTATGATCTGTTACAGGATGAAGCGTTTTATTTTGCTCTCTGACAGAGAGCAGAAATAAGGACAGGAAATGTCAGCTTTTTATTACCCTCTTATAATGTGGCAGGGCAATTTGTAAAACAAATTGTCTATAAATAAGCTTCTTCAGGCCCACATCAGACGCTCTTGTCTGCTCTTCCAAGGTATCACGCAGGAGAATTAGAAGCTCTCCTGATAACAAAGTCAATTGATGTCAAATGTTCTCAGGAAAGCAAATTTAACATTTATGGTGTCTGTTTACAATGGATTTTTTTCCACCATTATTACTCCCACATATTAACTAGCTTTTTGAGCAAAAGCAATAAATCTACAAATGAAAGGGTCACCAGGTTAATGTGGATTATGCATCTCATTAAATGTTTGATACTGCTGGGGTCAATGTGATATAACCATCATCCTTTACTGAAGTCTTTTATGCATTATTAACAGACTGTAATGTGAGGAATTAAGCCCATATTTGGTCATTATTTGGCAAACTAAATTATTCTTTGAGGAAAATACATAAAGTGTTTCCTTTCAGCTGTTTTCTTATTTCTGTGTTCACAGATCGTTAGACTGTTTGGTGTATAAATCAATCAACACTGGCTAGTTGATTTTATGCTCATTGATCTGAGCAGAAAGAAGCACAAAATTAATCTAATTAATCATGGCCTGATTGTTGTTTATTTCAGGTCATTTTCATTTAACTTCCTTCAAAACAGTGCAACATCCTAATGATCGTTTTAAGATGGCAGCAGTCATCTTTAGTTTTACGTCTGAATTAGCCTCCATTTCTCCAAACTGAGTTTGTTAGAAGAGCCATCTACAACAGGTAAGATATTAAGTGTTCACCTTTCCACAAAATGCTTCAAAAGGTTAAAAACTACTGCTTTCTGGAGACCATTTCTAGTGTTTTTCTCTTATGATTTTACGTTTATTGTAAATTTATTGGTGTTTTTTTCTCACTTCTCTCTCTGACATCAAAAGCTTTTATTCTCTTAAATCTTGCTGATGTATGTCTCCACCTGTTAAGAATTTTTATGGAGAAATAACCCTTCAAAAGAGACCATGAAGGACACAATAAATCTACAGCATCACTTGCCAGCTAAACTCAAAGTGGCGGGCCTGAGAGTGTGAGAGCAGCTCTGTATGTGATGCCACTGAAAGAGAGGTCGTTCTGATTTTCATCTATCCGTATGGTGGCTGTCTATGCAGGTGTCACACCGATCCTTCAAACAAAACAAAGCATCTCTGTCAGTAGGTAACAATAGATGGTGTCACTTCAAGTCATCATTTGACTCTGCAAAGATTTTAATCCTTTTCTCCATTATGTCTCTCAGTTAAAAAAAAAACAACTTGAAGCTGTCCAGCATGGTTGGGTTTAAACCAAATGCCAATATTCCTTGAGTTAAAAGAAATACTGAAGAAAAAAGTTAAGCAGGTAAATGTCAGAACCAAGAGACCTGCTCTTCTCGCGTGCTTTGGATGCCAATGTGGAGAGTCTGGCAATTTGACACATTTTTGAAACCATCTGGGGCAGAAAGTCAATCGAAGGCTGCCTCGTGTGCAAAGCATTTGCTTCAGTGAGCATGCAGGACAGACTGTGGGAGTAAAATATCAAGTTAAACCAGCCAGTGGAGTGATTAAACCTGTTACACAACAGGGACATCAAGATTTTCCTGAAATTTGTAATCCGACATCATGTGAAATTCTTACAATGCAGTTTTATTTGTCTATTACCTCGTTAGTATAAAAACAGACAATTAAGTGGTGTTTCTGCTGCAGTTCTTCTTTTAGCATCCTTTTGTTCACTAGCTTCTTTTTTAACCAAAGACTTAAAAACAAGAAAATTCCCCATGCATTTTGAAAGGGATTTGGCTGTGATAAAGAGCGCACATGAGGCCGTTCCGGACGCAGCGATGGCTCAAGGTATCTGCTGTTGTAACTATGGTAACCAGCTGAGCAGAAAATGGATGGAAATGTTCTGTAGACGTGTTGTGGCCTTAAAAAAAAAGGACATTGTGCCAAAAAAATAGAAGAAAAACAACAGCTTTGTCATCCACACTGGGTTTTTATTAACAACGAAATTCAAATAACTCGGGTTCAGCTAAATTATTTCAATCATTTAAAAACATTTTAGTCAACTTTTTATAATGCTTCAGCAGTAAATAAACAGAAATACTTTAGCGAATGTCTTAGAATGCCTAAACCTAGATGTGCCGTGCTTGTTATGAGTTAAATCTACACATATAAGTGATGTTATGGACTCTGGAGTAAATGTTCAATGTCTTTTGTTTATGTTTTTGGCTCCAAAGCTTTCACTGGTCTAAAAAAAACAGAAATAAAATGCTTTTTTTGCTACAGTTCAGAAAAACAAACAAATCACATCTTTTTGGTTTCCATTATGAGCTCTTTGGTTCATTGTCAAGGCAGCAGGTTTGTGCATTACGGCTCAGCATCAAAGTTGGTTCCCCCTTCGCAGCAGCTTTTAGCAAAACAGTGCATTTTGGGCTACTACTTTAATGTACAAAAAACGGGAAGAAAAATAAGAGCAGGTACACAAAGTACACAGCTACTCTGACACATGAACTGCACTCTCTGTGCTTATTTCCAAGTTTTAAGGAAAGTATTCCTATCTAATGTGTTTATCTAAATGAAAGTGTTCTCAAAAAAGTAAACATTATGCTGTTCAATCTTGACCAAACTGCTACCTGATGTGCAAGATTTCTCTAATGGGGTCTTATACTACTGTGAAACTGACTGAGGTAGTAGATGTTTTCTTTAAAAATGTTTTCAAACATTTCTTTTACATTAATTTTCAATAAATTCCCTTGAGATTGAAACAGTGAGTATTTATTAAGTAAAAAAGATTTAATATTCACAAAAGAGGCCACAATTTAAAAAAAAAACATGCCTTCAGTAGCTTCTCTTAATATCAAGGAAGTTTTTTTGGGACTGGTTTGGACTGGCAGCTGTTTACAGATATTTTCCTTTTCAAATCTGCATAATACACAAAGCTAGAACTCATTTCAGTCAAAGCAATCAGATTAAAACTTGCAGATTTTTAATATTTTTGTAGATAGCTTATCTTTACTTATTTTTCAAGAAAACCATCTATATATCCTTTTATGTTGATTTTATTTTTCTTTTGCAAGAGCTGCACAGTTGTTTAAACAATTTTTTTTATCTCATTAGAAACTCTTTTTCCAGTCATTTCCAAGCATAAAGAGTCACACATAAAGGCATGTTAAGTCAGAGTTATCATCTTTTGTAAACCGTGAGCCATATTTGCTCTCAGTGTTTAGTTGCGTGCTGCTCCGTTGTCTGTGAGTCACAGAAGTTTGAAAGACTCATCTCAGACAGAGGACAGAAGGGGGGGGGGGGGTGAGTTATGGTTAAAATATTTTTCAGGATGATAAAGACTATTACAACAAAAGGCAAGGGCTTCTGGGAAACAAATGAAGCATCAGCTGGAACCAGATGCAGAGGACTTCCTGGGCGTTAATAATTGATACGATGTCTCTTCTCAACAGGATGAAAGACTGAGGAAAATACGTCCCTCCAGGTAAACCGGTAAAAATGAACACCATCAGCTCATTTACATCATCAGGAGTTACTTTATTCTCCTCTTTATTGTGGTGAAATCCTGTCGGACCTGGTTCTTTTTTACTAAAACAGCGCAAACATCAACATATGGATGGCTCCAGAGGAGAGTGTGCACGCACAAGCAGCAGATGGAGGCTGATAAGGACAGACAGGTCATTATCATGTTAATCTAAAACTGGTCATGGATGCGCTGGTACAGCCTTTTACCCCCAACCTTCTCTCAAATGCTCAAACACAATGTATTTTTTTTTGCTTTTCTTTAATCTTTGTGTTGTGTGGGAAAGCTTGAACATCATCCGAAGCATTGGAAACATATTCTTAAGTGATTTTTTTCACACTTTCTGCAAAATAATGAGTTTTGTCATTACTTTATGGGTTACAGTACAAATGGACTGCTCACATTTTTATTGCAAGCTCGTCTTACCTCTTCTTTGTGCAGTGATTCATACTTTCTTGGGGTTTTTTTTCTGTGCAGCTTCTTAGAAACTACTAAAAAAGGAGATGTTTTGCCCACCGTGAAGTCTGCTCTATCCTGCTCCCATATCCAATCTCAGCTGTGCAGGAGCTTGCAGATTTTCTTTCTTGTGCCTGCGTGAGTTTTGTCCTCCAACAGTCCGAAAACACATGTATTAGGGAAGCAGGAAGGCAAAAATCGAGCGCTGGAAAGAATGTGGTTTCAAGAATCTTTCTCTTGTTTTACTGTATGTATTGTTTCTGTGGAGGCCTGGCAGTCGATCTAGGTACCCATTTGACAGCAAAGACAGGTTCCAGGCCCTCTACAACCAAGAATAATATAAACCGTGTGGAAATCACAGCTGCAAACATTTTATATTATCGACTGACTACATAGTTTTAAAATATATATTTATATTTAAAATGTGATTTGTGCAACGTCTCTTTCTAATGTAACATCTGGGTGTTTTATGAGCCCAAATCAAATTCTCCCACAGTGACAAAAAAGTTTACAGTCCTGTTTAGCATCATTGAGAATTGTCTTAAGTTAAGTACATTCATCACAATACATACAGGGTTCAGTAACATTTCCTCGAACTGGTGACGGGTCATAGAAAATATTTTTTTGTTCTTTACAGTCACAGGTCTTTTTGAACTCCCACAGCCGTAGCAGCAGGTCATGATGCTCGCTGAAACCTTTTCCACAGGATTTTGCTCATCCAGGCGACCAAGTAGCTACTTGGCCGGGAGCCATCAGCAGAAGTCCAGGTAGTCTTGCTGCAGAGGCACAATCTTGGAGCGACTGACACTTATTCTCCTGGAAAGGTGTCTTCTGTTCAAGCTGACTAATGGCTGTGTTTCTCCGTGTTTAACTCAGCCTTTACTTTGTGTCGAGATGTGGGGGAAAAAACGATTTTTTGTGGGGTTTTTTTTTTTAAACATTTCTCCACACAGGCTTTATTCCTGCTGAAAGGCTCTGCTGATTCACAAGATAAGTGACTTATTAAAATGTAAACAAAGAATATGCATGTCTTCAGGGGCAAAAAAAACAAGAAACAAGAAAAAACATGGACACTGTGCACAATATAGAAAGAGATTTCCAGCAAATGACGCGTGAGCACAGTTTGATAGTGTGTTCAGATCAATCTCCTCGTGACCTTTAGTCTTCACATTTAAGGCCTGACTGCAGCCCTGATCTATCTTTACTGTAACAGGAATACAGACAAGTAAACAACTGAGTTCTTAATTAAATCTTCCCTGGTTACAGTATAAATAAAAAGTAAATGTTCAATAAAAAAAGTGCAGGAGAAAGCAGGGAAAGTGACTTATCTTACCTATTTTAAGGCACACAAGTACCTTTTTTTTCCCAGCATATTGTTTTTATTTTTTCCACCCCTTCATCGTGTCATTGCAATTAACAGCAGCGTGGACATTTACTAACTCGCAGACTCACGTCTGAAATCCAGGCAACGTTCTTGGAAATGTTTATTGTGGGCTCAGAGTTGCAGTTCAATTCAGCAGCTGTCAGTGAGTTAAAGTAGCGACCCACTTATCAAATCACAGCTCCGCAATTTGTGTTGCTCCTGGTTTTCCCAGAACAGCAGCGTAATTGATGTTCCTCAAGATCAATACAGAGTAATTACGCCGTTTTCCTTTTGCCAAACACGGTGTTCAAGAGAAGAAGTCAACCCCTAACGACATGTAATTACTGCTCTTTAAATGACTGACACCACTGATATTACTGAAAGAAGTCATTGTGTGTATCTGGGCTGAGAATTGTTTATCCTTTATCTTTTTTTAAAGACTTTCAACTCCACAAAAAGAGCAAATAAACCCAATGCACCGTACAGAATATAATTTCCTATAATTACAGAAAATTGTCTTTTTTGTATTTATTTTTCTCTCTTATTAAAAGGACCTCAGTTGAGAGGTTAAACTCTAGAACTATGTGTGTCTTCAAATCAACATTTTACAGCATTGTAATGTTTAATTTTTGTTAATCTTCTAAAATATGTACAAACATGCCACAAACAATTTAGTTAAATAGAAATAATATTTAATCAGTGAAATGCAAAGTAGACTGGGAACTACAAGTCAATACAGCTTTTATTTAGAATAGTTAAAATGATAGAAATGTATGTTTTTCCAAAAAGGATACACAGGTAAACAGGATATTTAGGCTGGATGAGTGTATTATGGGGTGGCAGTAAGAAAGTTGAACATGTTGGCACCTCTGAGAGGCTCTGCAGGGTTGTTTTGTTTCGGCGTTGGCTCCATGATGGATGGACAATCTGTCTATCGCCACTACACTATCTGCTCCAACGACCCCGAATAAATGAGTGAACAACATGTTTGTTTTCCACCATCTCATAATAACCAAAGCAAAGAAGCACTGTGCAAAGGTTTATTAATATCAGGAATAGTTTGCCTGTTTTGTTAGCTGCCCACTGTGTTCATCTGTAAAGACAATGTCCTTCTGAGGATGGGATGTTTTGACTATTATTGCCTTAGACATAACAAAAATATCTAATATGTAATATATATGATGATGCAGTTCTCTCAGAGAGATCCTGATTGCAGGACTGTTTGAACCATTTGAAACTAGGATTGTCCAAAGAAATTCAGCTGTCATTTCTTCAGTCCTTTGTTTAAACATGAAGGAAATAACTTCTAACATCTGTTGGTGAGCCAGCCGGCAGTCTGTACATCTGCACCCTGCTGCTAATTAACCTGGATGGATTCAGTCTCATCTCCCCCTCTGATTTTCCCCTACTGCCACCTTTTGCTTTCTGCTTACACTGTCCTTTTGTCTTCATCTGCATTTCAGGTCAAAAACTGAACCGAATATGTCAAAACAAATCGATCTGCTGAGAGAACTGAGGCTCCGAACCTTAATCAATTCGTTTAACTTGTGATTTGTGTTAAGAAAAGCCAGGCGGTCCAAATGTCAAAGCTTTGTTTATTTCCTTACAGCACGGGCCGTTTCCCAGCACAGGTCCCGTGTTCGTGCCGCTCCTCCAAGCACGTTCGATTTTCAAGCTCACAAAGTAATAAAAGGAGGCTTTAGGGAGAAAACAGACTAACAAACACGTCTGAGCTGTGTGTAGTTAATCTCTGGGAACCTGAACGAATACTTCAAACTGCTTTACTGTCACAAGGCAAGCTCTCCTTCGCATTCTGATCCGTTTTTATTTGCAGATGTGTGTGGCCTACATGCGTTCAGATGTGACGGTGTGCAGACAAAGGCAAGCAGGTGATGCAACACAGCAAAGAAGGAGCTTCAGCTTGTAGTAAAAACAAAATCCATGTCTGATATTTGCATCATCTGTGGATTGTTTACATCTTTGACTCTTATCTGACGGGTTGAGGAGGAAAAACAGACTCTGGCTGAGTTTGTGTGGCTGAAACATTGACAACAGCTGAATGCTGAATGTTGTCCAGGACCCTCTCAGCACTCTGAGTAATGAGGAGGTAGCTGCAGTCGGGACAAGTGTTGGTAACTGAATTTCAAACACATCAGCGGCCGGCACCTCTCAGTTCTAAGTCTTTTCTGACCAACGTCTCATCAATTTTGCAGCAACAAACTGCTTTTTTCTTTTCTTTTTTTTTTTTAAAGGTTTCAGAGAAATCCATGAGGCTGCACGATGTTTGCCAATTTAACAAACCAACAGATTCACACAGAGGAGAAACTCCTCCGAGCTGTAAAATCCATTACACGCATATAGGTGACAGGAAAATGACTTTTCCACTGAACCTTACAATCAAAAGGGAGACGTGGTCTTCAAGAAGTTAAAGATATAAAAATGTTACTGATTACTTCTTCTTCAGGATGTGTTGGGCGTCGATGTTCAGTTAGTACCATAACAATGTCGTTTTTGTTTTCTAAGGTCATTTGGCTGTGGCAGCCATGTTTAATTGGGCTGACTCCTAAAATTAAATCGTTGTAGAGGTACATCTATTGATTACTTCCTAAAAGTTTCATTAAAATCTGACATTTTGATAACATTACAAATAAACGGAGGCAAAAACACTCACTGCAGTCAAAAAAAAAATGGGAGGAAATGTTCATGTTGACCAAAGTTTTGACGTAGCTTAAATATTAAAGAAAAACTAATTTTTGTTTGTTTAAAAAAACATTTTCAGTCATTACTGCTGAGAAATGTAACTACCTCCACATTATTTTTATATTTTCTTTTAGCAAATTATTCCACTTCTTTTTTTTTCTTTACAAAAAGAACCAAAACACTAACTGGTCTCGTCTCCTTTTCTCTTTGTATGTAAACAGATATTTTTAAACATTTGGCCAGCAGGTGGCAGCACATGTTTCAAATATAAGTCAAGTCAGTTTACAGCTGGGTATTAAGAAATAATTTTTAATACAGATTACATTTGTAGATTCATACTATTCAGACCAAAGATACAGAGGAAATCGTAATTGCATATGTGTGTTTGTGTGGTATTTTTCAGCAGAAATCATTTCAGTTTTGACATAAAGGAATTTTTCCCTTTAAAAAAAGAAATCTTAAAAACAAACATGTAAACAAAGCAAAACCAGCATAAGATAAATAAGTACACAACCGGTGCTTTAGTAAAGCAATTAAAATGATTACCATGTAAAATCTTGAGTTAATTATTCACAGATGGAGTTGTTTGCATTTTTTTGTAAAAGCAAAATGTTCCCTGAAAGCAACGTGTTGATCTTCACTTCTTAAAAAAGGTTTTCAGGAACTTCTGGCACAGAAACCTCAGCCTCGAGGACATCCTGCAGACATTTCACTCCTTCTTTGGATGCTATTAAAGACGACAGGAGAAGACAAAAAAAATTTCCAGTGAGATCAATACCCGGTCCACTCAAAAAGACAAAATCCCAACATCAGGTTACAGTTAATGGCCTGCAGGGATTTATCTGAAAAAGTGCATCTCTGGGGAGCAGAATCGATCATTTTCTTTTGACGAACTTTAGTGGGATGGCAGACGGTCTGTGATAACAGCGAGTCAAAAGCAGATTAACAGGAACAAATAATAAAACACACAAACTGAATAAAATGTTCAGCGAACTATTGGACAACGCCAGGTGATTAACCAACCTCCAAGTTTATGATCTGAAACTAAGCAGAGGAGACGCAGGAACAACATCTGAATGCTGAGGAGACCAGGTGCAGGCTGCAGATCAGGGCACGGCTGGAGGAGACTGCGAGAAAACTTAAACTCCCTCCAAATGGTAACAGCTTCAGTAGCTGCTAATGAGAGGTGAAAAATCCAAACTGGCACACTAAATTTCAGGTAATACATTTTTAATGCGACAAAATCGCAACTGAACTGTTTTTAAATGAGCTGTAGGACTTCTAGTAGTTTCATTTAGTTGTGTCTTTGGAGTCTTAAGGTCTGAAAGATCTGAGCAGAGCCATGCGTAGAAACACACAGGGGGTGAGAAAAGCCTGAAACCAAGACACAAAGTTCTAAATAGATTCCGCGGTCCTTATGATGAGCCATCTGTTTGCCTTGGAAGCTGAACTTATTAGAATTTCTTCACAGCAGAAACAAAGTGAGAGGGTGCAGATAATTAATCATCCAAATTATTTGAAGATAAGAGAGTGTTTGTATGGCTCCACAAGGAAACACAAAGAAGATTTAATTCCATTTAAGTTTCATATAAACAGGTTTTTGCTTAGCAGGAGAACTACACTGCACTGACTGCAGCACAGATACAAGGAGTGAGAAATGTGCTTATGCAGCACGGGGGGGGGCTTTCTGCACACCTAACTCAATCCTGGTCTGTAAGCCTCCTGGGCTGTCTGTCTGTAAACATTCAGATGATTTTCATACTAAGTCCTCAGGCCTGTTTGTCTTCATTATGACATGTCTTCCTCTCCACTAGTTCCTGTGCTTAGGAGCGAGCCTTAAAAAAAACAAACAAGAGGCTCCGAAGTGGAATCAGTTCAGTGGATTATAAACGTTTTAACGCAGCTGATTTAAATTAACCTAAAGCTTATAAACTCACGTGACTTTGGACACAGTTCTGATATAATCTAGAAAAGAATTTCCGCTGCTTTTATCCCCAGTTTAATAATTACCAAGTCACACATGTGGCTCCTTTTACAGCTTTCACACAATAAGTCTCGGGATGTGAACCAGGCTGCGACACATAACGTACCAGTACATTTTGGGAAGATTTTTTGTGAGGTACCTTTAAATTTTTTCTTTTTTTCCATCTCCAGTATTAAAAACAGTTGGTATCAGAAAAGTTTGGACTCCCATTTGCAATAAGGTGAAGAAAGAGGGGGAAATGTTGATAAAATAAACTGGTAGTTAATAAATTTCATATTTTAAAAACTGATGTAGGGTTTTAGATTCAACTCCTTTTGGATGCTTTTATTGCAAACCAGCTGCTTCGATTGGTTTATTCTCTTCAGACCAGAAACGTATTTAGAGCTTTGTCAATCTGTGTCCACCACATGAACCTAACTTTCTCAGGCAGCTGACAAACTGAAGACTTCCTGCTGCTGTCTGGTGATGTCCGATACTTACAGCAGCATTCAGCGCCTGGTCCAGGTCTTCAATGATGTCAGCTTCATCCTCCAAGCCAACAGAGAGACGGATCAAAGTGTCACTGATCCCCAGAGTGTTCCTCTCGTTTTCTGGCACCGACGCATGGGTCATGATGGCCCTGAAATTAAGATGGAAGACGATGCATGAATGAGAAATGTGCAGAAAAACATCACAAGGGTCCAACAGAGAGCTGAGCTGGGTTGTATGAGTCTGATAGGGAATGTCCTCTTGATCTCTGCTGCCCTCTTGTGGTTCTTTACTTTAAATTGCAGCCCAAGTTATAGCAAAAAGGTATGGACATTAAAAAAAAACATTAAAAAGGTTGTTTGTTTTTTTTATTTTCAACAGACTTCGGATATACTTACGGATGTTCTGCTAAACTTTCATATCCACCAAGACTTTCTGCTACTGCAAACATCTAAAATAAAACAAAGAACGAATGAAACATATGGTGAAATAATGGAAAAAAAGTGAATGACAACGTTTTGCACTTCCAAGCCTCTTTTTACAGTAATTTGGGGATCAATAGCAGTAATCATAGCATAAAACTTTATCTGAACTATAAAAGTGAGCTTAGGGTTCACATGTCTGGCATCTCCACAACAAAATGCCCCAAAATAGTACTTTAGAACTCTGCTGCTGCCTCACAGATGTAATATAAAGCTGATTTATTATTTTGTTTTCTTTTATGTCCCTTTTAGTTGTGGATATCTGGTGTATTTACCAGAAATTCCTTAAGGCCTCAGAACACCACCCGTTAAAAAAAAAAAAGGAAGAAAAACAATCAGACTTGGGGAAAAAAATGTTTCTCATTAATTACTTTGAGGCTGCTGAGGAAGGTGGTGGCATGCTCGAGTTTCCCTTTAATGTAGAAGGTGATCATCCCTGGACAGCCGGTGCACTGCCTCTTCATCACCTCGTACTGAGGGTGGGAGTGCAGGCCTACGTCAGGAGGAAAAAAGAAAACAAAACACAACAACACCATCAATAAATCCATCCAAACTCTGAAAGGAACAAAAGGGGCTTTTAAACAGCCTTTTTGAAGAACTGGGCATGAAAGTAGAGGTAAAATGGGTCAAAGTTCACGTGTCAAAGGGCCAAAACGTTGTGTGTGAGGTAGAGCTTTATCCAGCAGCAGTGTGACGTGTTGAAACACGTTGGTGTGGCAGTGACCCACCTTTGTTTGCTCAGAGTCAATTACTTTGTGCAGCAATGCAGACCCATACCACAATACGATCAACACCATGTTTAACAGATGAGACCACCTTCTCTATATATTTGAAAATAAAAATAAAATCAATCAATATAAAAAGGTATATTTTGATCTTGGCTGCACTGAGAACTATTTCTAAAGCAGACTGCTGCTTCAGGTGATCATTAGCAAACTACAGAGGGAGAGGCGGTGCTCGTTTTAGGGATTAGGAATCTTTTCTTTGCATGGCTGCCACACAAATAATTATTGTTTGTTGTGTTTCGTAAAAGTAGATTCAAATTTTAGAACAAGAAGCCCTAGAAGTTGCTTATCATTTACTTTTTGACCTAT
Source organism: Kryptolebias marmoratus (assembly GCF_001649575.2). NCBI lineage: Eukaryota > Metazoa > Chordata > Actinopteri > Cyprinodontiformes > Rivulidae > Kryptolebias > Kryptolebias marmoratus. The sequence goes on along the minus strand of NC_051453.1, from coordinate 8,955,215 downwards.
AAGCTATTACACACCTCCCCCACAGAGGGATTTTTGCTGCTGAGGAAGATGATGATGAAATAGACTTTCCTCCACTTTCACAACTTCGATTATGAGGCGTCATGACACTCTTCCCCAAACAATGAAGACTCTGAAAACTATCTGCATTTTCCTTAATAAAACAGGAAAAAAACTGTTCTCAAATCATTGAGAACCAAACTATAAGCTCAAATGTGCAGCTAATAATAGATAAAATCCTTTTACCATTAATGGGTGTTTCTCTTTTCTCTTTTAATGCTTCTGCAGAAATAAAAATGGTTTTTTTGAAAGAATTTAAATGGAGCACTTGGTGCTTTTTATTACAGTTCTGCAGTTTTGACTATAGATAAATGTAGATGCAAATAACACTGACAACAGCCAAAACACAAAGATATGGAGTAATAAAGTCATAAAGGGATGTTTCACTGATATGTGAGAGCCAGCAGTGGTGAATAATTATCAAACCTACAGTGCCAAAGCGGGGTGGAAGGAGAGGAAGGTCAGTCACACTGTGTACTGGCATCAACATCAGAGTGAACTGGAGCGACGAGTGCTGAACAATTAAATTGTGCAGTTAAAGGTTAACAAGATTACATGTGAGAAGATACATTGTTTGCTTCATGAGCGCTCTTCTGTTTTAACTTGCACTGATTCTTGGAAATTATTTCAAAATGAAAAGCAACTTTTGACACAAAGGAGACTGAAAACACCGTACATAAGCAGGACTTTACTGTTCTGCAGAGATTTGTTCATATCAGAACATAAAATGCTAATTTATTCTATTACTAGAAACATTATTACTATTACGGGCATTCTTCCAGACCCCATAAAATAAAAATAAAAACACTACCTTGTGCCCAATATGCAAAAGGCAGCTTTATTGTGCGACAGGGAAATAACGAGAGGCGCGTCTCGGCGAAACATGAACGCACCTGGGAAGAGGACGCGTTCCACTCGGGGATCGGCCTCTAGAAACTTAGCAGCAGCCATGGCGTTCTTAAAGTGCTGCTCCATGCGCAAATGCAGCGTCTTCAGTCCACGGTTACACAAGTAGCAGTCAAAGGGAGACGGTACAGCTCCGAGGGCTGAACCAAGGCAAAAAATCACATGGAAAAAAATAAAAAAAGAAATACAGAGGTTACAAACAAAGTCGCCCAAAATCCAGGTGAACAACAGAATTCTGAACAATCCCCTCCCGTTGAAAAGGTTTGTTTTGGTTCGGAGCTTTGGCCCCTGGAGGAGCATGTGTTGGTTGTTTGCTGGATGAATGCAGGACAGATTCAAGCAGCACGTTTACAGAAAACAAGGCAGGTGGGAAACAGCTTTAAAGAAACGGAAAGGAAACATTTCCACTTTCTCAGTAAACTGGTGTCAGCAAATATTTCAAAACATAAAACATCCAATCAGTTGACTAAAGAAGATTTCAGCAGTAGTCTCTCGTGCTACGATGAGTTACATTTATACCAGAAACATTTTGTATTTACTCACAGTTTTGTAGAAACCTTAGTCGCTTGTGCAGATCGTCCCTGTTTAGTGAGGCCATACCCATCACTACATCACTGTGACCTGCCAAAACAAACCGAACCAAACAGCTAAAGTCACAAGGAGCTGCTGTGGTTGGAACACAAAGTCAAGACTGTGGGGTTTTCATTATAATAAGCTTTAAATTAGAATATTTCAAAGTATGCTGTGATTATACAAGAATAAAGTCCTGATATTGGTTATATTTTTATCTAACTGAACAGTTCACAGCTATTTACCTGTTTTACATACAACCCAAACAAAACTTGTTCTTTCTTTTAACTTATCTTCTTTTCATTGTTATTTTTTTGTACATGTGTGCCACTTCTGCAGAATTATATATTGAGTACCTTTAGGTCATCCATTGTTGTTTTAAGCATTTGTCCAACAGGTTATTATTGCCAGTAAAGAGGAATAAAATGACATCTTTCAGTATAATAGTCGTGACAAAAGAGTTTGCACACTTTATAGCTAAGGTGAACTCTCTTTCCACTGTTGTTTATGGCAGGAAAAGTTGTTTTATTGACTGATAAGTGATAAGAAACTCAAGTCTTTTTCTTCTTGTAAAATACAAAACTTTCACTGTTGTTAGTCTCTTATTTTTGGATTTAAATGACAATGTTGTATTTTTGTAGCGCTCTATAAAGTATATATATGCTTTTATTCAAGTAACTCCTTTAACTTCTTCTTCCACTACAATATATTGTGTTTGTATTGATGTAAGAACATGTTTAAATCTTACCGTTCATATATTTGGTGGCTGAATACATGCAGATATCAGCGCCCAAAGCCAAGGGGCGCTGAGGGTAAACAAGACAAACGCCTGAGTTAATCATTCAATGGGTCCTTTTACGCCTGAACTGGAATATGAGTGCAGGAAACAATTACAGCACGGCTTCAAAATCAAAAGAGCAGAACAATGCATCACCTGGAAATACGCTGACATGAAGGTGTTGTCCACCACCACGACTATGTCTTTGTTGTGCTCGTGCACCAGCTCAGAACAGGCCTTGATGTCTACGACCTTCATCATGGGGTTGGTTGGACTCTCCATCCACACCAGCTACATGAGAGGAAAGAGAGGTAGTTGTGTTTGTAACATGTAGTTACACAAAGTGCTGACTCATGTAGACTGCTTTGAGTTAGCAGGGGAAAAAAAAAGACTAAGTCAATAAAAGAAGCAGCAACAGCAGATCAAAACAGACGACAACGCTTTCTTTTTCATTCTTCGCTCTTATCATATCTTTCCTTGACCTACCTTAGTGTTGGGCTTCAGAGCAGCCTTGAGCAGCTCCGGGTTTGTGAAGTCCGTTAAAGTCACATCCAGACCAACTTCAGCTGCAACTCTTTGGAAGTAGCGGTTTGTGCCTTTAAAAAAAAAAAAAGAAAAAGAAAGGGAGGAAGACTCTGTTAGCGTCATTCAATCCTCTCATGTGATTTCACAACATAAGCGGGAAAAAAAGGGTGTGAAAAGTGTGAGAAAACATTGCGCAGCTGGGAGTCTCACCTCCGTACACATCATCCATGCAGACGATCCCCTCGCCTCCCTTGAGCAGGTGGGTGATGGTCACCGTGGCGGCGAGCCCTGAGGCGAAGGCAAGAGCTGCAGTGGGGGACGAGAAAAGGCACAAAGGTGGAAGAAGTTTAAAAGCCTGTCTTCTGCTATCAGCTTTAAACAAAAATGTGAATCTGTTTGAGGCAATGATCAAAACTAAACTTTGCTGTGCTCAGATTTACTTACAGTACTTTGCTCCATCCAGCGCCGCCACGGCCTTCTCGAGGCAGTTTCTGGTGGGGTTTCCACTCCGGCTGTATTCAAAACCCTAAGGAGAAAGACAGTTTTTTTTTAATCTTCATGACTCATACAAGTGTGTGACAACTGCTTTACGACTTATTAAGAATCTGCACCGAATCCATAAAAATGCTTGTGATTTTTTTCAACAACAGAGCTGTTCAAAAAAAAAGTACTTTGTGACTGTTGCTAAAAATCATTGACCCTCCTGAGGCCTCCGGGTCAAATGAACTCGACGTTACAAAGTTTTCTCTTCCTCTCTTCAGTGACGAGGGCTTTAACTGTACCATATTGAACTACTAAGATGGACGCTGCTTTGTTAATAACCGTAGTTCAAATATGGAGTTCATATACTTGACCCAAAGTGAAAAAGGCCACCTGGAACACCAAACCTATCTAACAATCGAACCCCTGCGCCCCCCTCCAGCTATAAGACCTTGTTTGGTTTGTACAAATCATTTACCAGTTCACAGAAAACAACCTTCGGAAATACATTAAGAAAACACAGATGTTTTGCAAAGTGTCCGCTGAAAGGACGGTTTAGGCAGAGAGAAGAAGAAGATGAAATTCAGTCCAGTTTGACGAGTTACTCCATTTAAGATCTGGCAGAGTCAGTAGGTGTGGCTGCCTTGTTAACTTCAGTTAAACTGAGTGTAGTTTTTCTTGTTACTATCCACACACCTTAAGGTTGATGTTAAAACTGGGAAACAGGAGCGGGGGGGGGGACTCAACAACTCAGAAGAGCCATTTCCTTTTTGTGTTTCAGTGCATTGTCCCAATTTGAACCAGTTTGTGAATAACCAACTCTATAATCACTGACAGAAACAGCCAGAACGCAAAGAAATGAACAATATGCGGGAAGTGAAGGAAGCAAAAAAGAAACATGCTGCTTTTAGTTTGGTGTTGCAGATAATGGCAACAGGGTCATTTCTACAGTGAGGAAGAAAGTAAAAATATAAACAAACTTCCTATCTGATTGATTTCCCTTTCAGCCTAAATTATATATATAAAAATAACGTTTTACTACATTATTACTTTTGGGTGTGGGCTTATTTTTAATACATTGCAACATATTTCACAGCTGAATCAATTTATAGCTAATTTTAAAGGATGTGTTTCCGTCACGTGGAACTACCGGCTCTTCGCCCCTCCTTCTCCTCCTCTTCATCATCCCTAAATAACCGAGTAATATCAGGCTACTTACGGCGTGGTTTCCCGGTGAGCGCTGTTTGAAGGTAGTAGACAGGGATATCGGCGGGACCACGGCCATGGACGCCCACTGCTCTGGCTCCTGCCCGACGTGTATGGCATCCGTGGCGAAGGACTTGAAAGCCGTGCGGAAGCCGGCGAACACGCCGCTGGGCTCGTCTTGTTTGTTCGTCGGCTCCATCGCTGCGAGTAACTCAGCCTCGAGTGCGCATTACCGCTTCTCAGTAAAGGGGAAATACTATTTAGCAGGGCTAAATGGGAAAGCTCGCCCCTCTCCGCCAATCGGCGCTCGCCGACGAGCGGAGGGCGGCTCTGATTGGCTGTCGAGCAGGGGGCGTCCGGTCCGTGTTACGACAGCACGTTGTTTGCGTTCCTCCTGTGTGCTGCGTCTGATGCAACGACTCTTCTTGTTTCAATCAGGGAGGAGGCTCATGTCAGTGTTTTTTTTTCGCATATTAATAAATTATTTCACACCTAAAATCCTACCTAAACTCGTGTTAGACTAATTAATATTTAAAGCCTTGAAGTCACGTTATAAAAGCAAGTGGTAATCTAATTAGAAAGTAAATTAATCACCATTTAGCAGCTGCTGCAGCCTGCCTTAATTAGAAATTGGGTGTATGGTTCATGCCTGGAAGCAGGCAGTGAAGATGAGTCAGACTGTAATTCCCTTCTTGAACTGCAGGGGGTGGAAGTGCTCTGTAATAACTAGCAGTGAAAAAACACCATATTTATATTTATTTGCTTTGTGTGTGTGTGTATATGAAACAAGATGATCAGAGTTTTGTCATTCCAAGTGCGCGTTGATCATCAGGTTTTAGAATAAATTTAAAACAAAGTCACGGATCTGTTTCTATTTTTTCAGTGTGGAGAAAACTTCAAAATGATGGCCTTGCTTTCATCCTCAAATTCAACAATACATCCAACCTAAAATCATTTTATTTTGTATTTTCTTCAATCATCATGCATTTACATGCATTGATTCTAAATGTCTTTTAAAATGATCACCTACTTTTTGGCTAAACAACAATACCTGCAAATATATACATTCAGCTAAAAAGCTATTTGACAGGCTGTTAACAAGTTTACAAGTTCTTGTTAAACACCTCGGGAAAAAAGTTTAAATTCGTCGATAAATTTAAAGTTTCTAAGTAAAACAAAATTACAAGCTCTGTGGCTCCAACATGCATGTTTTTTTAGTGTCTCTTTACACTATGTATAGATACAGGCTTTTTAAAAATTCTTCTAAAAGGGTGTGTGCAAGTAATAGATCACATTTTGTCAGCTAGCTCTTTGTACCCTTAAATTATTATTACTATTATTATTAGAAGTAATAGTTGTAGTAAATAATAATAATAATAATTTTAAGGCTGATAGTTATGAGTGCATTTCAAGTATTACTAAAACCATTAAATAAATGTATGTGAATTTAAATAACTAGCATTTTTCACATAATTAGCCTAATTTTTGGCATCAACAGCAGCAGCGAAGCTAACCCGAAGTCAAATGACCGTTTGTAACCTCTCCTGAACTCTCGCGAGACTTCGAGCCGGAAGCCACGCAGCGAGTCTTTGGTACGAGTGAACTGTGGGGAGAGCGATAGTTTAGGACGGCGGGAGGGGAGAACAGTTTGTTTTGACAATAAACCGGTAAGCAGAAACTCCTGGTTGTTCGTCTCCGAACAAACTGACGTTGTACGTGTCCGGCAGATATTTATTTGTCAAAATTAAATGTTGTGTAGTTTCCAGCACTTGCGTAAAGACCTCCAGCCGGCGAATCGCATCTGTTCGCCCGGAGGGTCATCGTCAGCGGCGACACCCTCCGTGCCGTCAGCGTCGACCGATTAGAAAATAAAATGACCGGAGAGAAGATCCGCTCCCTGCGCAAGGACCAGAGGCCAAGCAATGACGAGGACTTACTGGAGCCGGACGAAGAAGCTGCCACCGGGACGTTCACCGCCTCCTCCAACAAGCCGAACAACAAGAGCAGGGCGAGTAAAATCTTCAGCAATCACAAGTTGATCAAGTCGCCATCCACGCAACAACAACAGCAGAACCAACAATCGCAGATTAATGCTAACACGAACACACTGCAAACATCGGAAGTTATTGACGACAACAACAAAAACCCAGTTATCCGAACTGAGCTGGACTTCCCGGTGCATGAGTGCGTGTTTAAAGGAGATGTCCGACGCCTGTCTTCGCTCATAAGGACACAGAACATCGCCCAGAAAGACATCCATGGTGAGTTCAGCAGCTGTTTCTCACATCAGCCCTGGAGGCAGGATCCATAAGAAAAAAAAATCTGTTACAGTAGGATCCACCAATTTCAAGGTCCAGTGAAGCTTAGTTTTAGCTAATGGGCCATCAGTCTCCATCAGCGGAGTGGAAGTAGGCGAGGCTTCCCCCTGACAGGCCTGGTTGGCTCACTGATGTTTTATTTAACTCCTTTGGCTTAAATCTAGTTGCTTCAAGTCAGCATAGCAGAAAGTGAGAAAGCAGTCCACAGCAGTGAAAACATGTGATCAGCTTATCTATCACAAAAAACTCCTCTGAGATAAGTCACCTTAAAATAAATAAATAAATGAAACACACAGGATGAGTTGGTCCCAGCTTTTATATCAAGGCGTGTTGAATGAAACTCTGGGAACCCTAAACTGATATCACCTCTTCAGCGGGGGCAAAGTCTAATCAGATAAGATCGCAGTTTTCCAAATAAACTCCCTCCTGGGCCCGCCAAAATGACAAGATTACCTTGCTCTCACGCCAGTATAAAAGTGAACTTGTACTCACTGTCAACACTGGATGAGCTCCGTCCTGAAAGCCCTGACATGGTGGAGTTCAACCTGTACCTGTCCCACACTGTCCTGCCATGTTGCAGGTCGTCGTCACGGCCCTGTTGCTGTTTCAGTGTTCTTGTTAATCCCCCACATTAGTTCAGTTTTTATTACAGCAGAAGCTAAAGGGCTTAGGCTGCCATTACGTGTCACCAAAATACAAATATACTAAGCACATAGAAATACGGTTTAATTATCTTTACCAGACATGCAAAATTGGCTATCAAAAACCCAAATAGTTTGATTAAATCCTTATTGTAACAAAGAGAAACACGTATTGAAGTTAAAATTAATGAATATGAAGAAGTTTGCAACTATAAGTAATGTTTTAGCAGCTTCTATCTTAATATTTTGAAAAAAATAGTTTCTTGGCATCCTGACTTTAGGATGTGGTACATTTTCACTTGTAATAACATTTAAAAAAAATCTCTTTTTTCGAGGAGCATTTCTGCTTAATGAATGTTTAAAAAAAATGTCAAAGATGGGTTTCTGTCTCCACATTTTGAGCAGCTGAAACTGAAAGTATCCGCGTGGCGAGATCGCCGCAATCGCCGACCCTTACTGAACCTTTGAACTGGAGGAGTCCCCATGGCAAGGGCACGTTTTCTGTGGAGGCCTGTCCAATTCCTGCGGGAGAAGCCTGAGAGAGCTGACCCAGCAGTTCAGCTTCCTCTGAGAGCAGTTTCCCATGATTATGAGACACATTTTTACATCCCAGAATGAAAGCTTGAGGTTTCCCACAGCCGAAAAATGTCATTTTTTTTGCTGAGCACATTTCGAGTGTGTCAGACTTGCCGTGCAGCTTTTATATATTGTGTCAGTTAACAGGCCATGACAGTGCCTGTTAAATTGAGATTATATTGTGTTGCAGCTGGTTATATGGCTTGTCATGGTAGGAGAAGCCACAACTGGCATTCATTAGCATATGATTTTGAATTTCGTGGCACCCTGACTGTGGCAGATTGCTTAATGCAGTTTCTGAACTCTCTCTCTCTCTGCTGTTATTGTCGAATGCAAAATACAAATTTAGTTTTCTCTCTTCTTCAGGAAACACGCCGCTACATCTCGCTGTCATGATGGGACACAAAGGTGAGCAGAGTACAAATGTGGCTGCCGTGTGGCTTTTTTAGTCTCCGTCTGCGTTGCTCTGTAAATGACTATGTCTGAATGAATTTATGACTCATGTTTGTGTGCTGTGTCAGTTGAATTTTTATTTTTTTTTCTGCCTCTCTGTGTGCATTTGTCTGTCTCTGCACCACCAGACATTTTTGGCACAGATCACTACACAAATCCCTGAATGGTGTTGTTGTTGTTGTTGTTGTTGTTTTACTGGAAATTCTCCTTGGTAAAATCAGAACATAAAAATGTATTTGTCTTTCTTATCTTTGCTACGCTCTTATTCTATTAATTCATAGGTTATAATAAATAATACTCTATCTGTTAGAATTAGAAAATCTGTCAGTGTAAAAATAGAATCCTCTCAGCTGCTCAAATCTCCTACTGTGACAGATGTTACACAGCTGGATCAGCAGTAATAATTTGAAGCTTCCATTTAAGGAAATTAGTCCAGATAATTGTCAAATAATATCTGCCATGTGCGTGAAAATTAGTTTTCTGCTTGTAGCACTCGTGATAAGTTGTGTGTTAACTCTGATTTTTTTTACAAGAAAATCAAAGAGCTAATAATTTATTTTAATTTTGACAACCTGGAACAACATTAGTATTATTGAATGTGTCATGGTTTTTTAAGCCTTTTGTAAAAAACCTTTACATTGGTTTTTGTTTTTAGATGAATTGCGCCACACTGAAAGCGTGAGCATAAAACATTAAAGTAGTGTCTATTTGTGATTCAGCTCTTGCTTGTGTTTAATTTCTCAGAGACTTCAGAATGTGCTTTTGAAAAATTCATCCTGCAGGCGTCTGATGCACGTTTATTACACATACAGTTGTTACTCGTTGTGCACATTCCCCATGTGTTTAGTGTCAGTCATTGGAGCACAGGTTTCCATTGATTTCACATTCAGTAAGGTCAATTTCTGTCACTGGCGTCGGGGCCCTGCCACTACCTATCAGTGACTCAACCAGCCGAGTGACAAAGTGTTGTGGCGGAGAGGATGCCACGGGATTGATTTTGCTAATGAGGATGCCTCTCTGCTGCCTGAGTTGCCCTCGTCCTCCAGGGATGCTCAGGCGAGACGGCCTTAAAGCTACAGCGTGAGATCACAGTTTGGGTGTGGCCGCCCTGCTGGGATGCAGAGGACAAGGCTCTCTTTGTGCACGGCTTTATTATTCACGGTTGTGCACAGGAGCATTTTGGAAAAACGAACGGTCGCATCAATTTAAGAATGTACGAAAAAAGCCAGTCGTGCAACAGTGGAGGCCGAGCACAATGCAGAGCAGATGGCTGGCGTCCTGTGCGAGGTGTAAGAGAGTTATTGAATGAAACCTGCCTGCTGTAACGCTGCTCGGCTGTTTGATCGTGCAGCTGAGAGTGTGACTGATGGCAGAAAAAGCCCTTTTTAAAAATCTATTCAGAATTGACCAGAAGTGGTGGTAATGGTGTTTTTACGGCCTGCAGTCCCATCTGAAGTCACTGTGCATAGTGGAGTATTAGATTTGTTCATCCCACTCACTTATTACTTGAATTCAGGACATTGATACGGCTACTGTACATGCAATCACTCCAGGACCCCACAGGGTTACTTAGCTTTTAGTGATTAGACTGAAAGGAAAGCAAAGCATGGCTTATGATTTAAAAGCTGAAAGTATGTTTGTTTTTTCTAATTGATTAAGGATTGTTTTAACCATAAAATTGAAATGTATACAAACATCAAATGTGCATTATAATTGTATACATAAAGGCTGTACTGCTCAAACGGTGATCACAGTAACTAATTTGTTAAAACTGCTGGCAGGTTGCCATCAGAGCTTAAACTTTAGCAAGATCTTATTCTTTATAACCACTTAGTTTATGCAGTTTAAGAGTATTTGTAAATGAGATTGATTCAGCATAATGAAATGCTACTAATTCCATCCGTAAATGGAAAGTTGTTGCAGCTGTTGTTACAAATAGAAATGCAATAAAATCCCTTTGTGTATACTGTCTCCATTATGACTTGAAATATCATCAGCCCATCGTGAGCCACATGAGGCACTTAACATGCCCTAATCCCAGACCAGAAGCTGCCATTTGTTTAGCTCAGGACATAAGGCCCGGCTGCTCTTTTCCACGGTTTTGTGCATCTGCTAAATGTTGTTGTTATTACACAACCATCAGATTTAGCAGAGTGATGTAGAGGTCAGAGGCCTAAGGGAGTGCAAGGCGAGTGTGTGTTTGTTTGCCTTCCTTTCCTTGACATTGGGCTCTGTAATCAGCTGTTCCATCCTCGGGGCCTGTCACAGAGAGCTTTGCTGACCCTGGGCTGTTTGTGCTGCTGAGTTTCTTTTTGCCACTCCAGCCTCAGTTTAATTGAAACATGCAACATAAGTAACATGAAAGCTGAAGTAGAAAGAGGACAGTATTTTCAATCTGTGTCAACCAAAGCAGGGAAGAACTTGGAACAAGACCCAGTGATGTATTTCACCTCCCCTGTCATGTCTCCTTCCAATGCTGTTGCTTACACATGCTTTTAAAAAGAATGCTGCATGATTACTTTGGTTGTTGTCCCAACATGCCTTTTTCATATTTCTGTAAATACATTCTTTGGGTAGCCTTGCAGCTCGCTTGTTTTGTTTAAGTTTAATGGGGAAAACTTCAAACATGTTCCTCTCTTTCATTAAGAATGCATGAGACCCTGGCCACTTTCTCATTAATAAATCACGCTGAGTATGTAGCTGGTTGATGTGGGGTTGTGAAAACATGTTTCATTCAAAAGGCACAAGTTATGGTTTCAGGATTGCTCTGATTGCATGTACCTGTTTTTTTTTTCTTCCTGCATTTATATGTAGGAGTACAAAACCTAGTTTCAATGAAGCCTAGGCATGTGTGCATGAACTCGAATACTTTATTTGGTGTTCGGCATGTTTGCGATCCTTCTACCAGTCTAATTAGTCATTAAAAAGTCTGGTTAACCAGCTGCAAAATAAGTCCTGGCCCCGTCGTGTGAAAGCCCGGTGCATCCGCTCGGCCCTGTTAGCATTAAGCCTCAGTTTGCAGGACTGTGACTGCTCTGCTGGGACAGACTTGTCCAGATGCCAGCATTATATTGAATGATGTCACAACAACACTGACACCTAAGCTGGAACAACAGACTTCACTTTCGTCTGGCTGTAGTTTGTTGACAAGCTGCCCAGAGAGCAGAGGGATTTTTCTGCTGCCCTCAGTGCTGATCTTGCCATTTAAAAAAAAAAAAAGACTGAGGCTCTTTGGGTATTTTTTTTTTTTACTTGTTGCATTACAAGTACAATATTTAGGGCAAGTTGTGACTTTTCTATTCCTCAGAATCTGTCTTATAAATAATAACCCAAAAGTGAAGGATGCAGCATCTTGTGTAACTTTAGATCCCATATGACTCAGCTGTCATCTAAGTCCTACATATGGTCTGTTTATAGTGGATTAGAATCCACTATAAAGTGGTCAGATACGTTCATGATGAGAGCATCAGATTAAACGGAAGCCTGCAGGAACAGAAAGTGAAGAAGTGACATAATCTTCTCAGTGGAAGAGGAATATGACCAGAAAACTGGTTAATCTGTTCTGTAAGTAACCATAGCAACATCAAAGATGATGAGAACAAGTTCATAAAAAAAGTGGATGTTTTCTGACCTGGTATATTTACTGTGAATTATAAATGAGTAGGACCCAGATGTTAGAATAAAACATATAAAATATTCTCAGCATTTTTAAATAAAATGCTCAACTGTTTTTGTCCCTCTGTATTTTTTTTTGTTGTCTCTGTGTTTGTTTAAAAGGATCTTCTCATTTTTAGAAATGATTTTAAAGACACTTTTTGAGGTTTTGATGTGGAAGTATAATTTGTGCGCGCCAAAAATGCACATACAAACAGTTGTCAGAGCACCTTGTGATTGATGTTTGTGAAACATATCTGTTTCCTTCTTTTTTTACAGAGTGTGCACATTTGCTTCTGGCCCACAATGCACCAGTGAAGGTGAAAAACGCTCAGGGATGGAGTCCCCTCGCTGAGGCCATCAGTTACGGGGACAGGCAGATGAGTAAGTACCTGTCACAAACCGACTGCCGCTGCTTGGTTAGTAAGACACTGAAACTGGGTTTTGAAGCTTCACCACAGCTTCCACGTGGTCCGTCTTTTATGGAAGTCATTGTGGCTTCAGTGCAGCTCTCAGTCTGAGTTTTTTTTTTATTTGTTTGTTTTTTTAACTGTGTGAAAAACCTTGATGGGACAGAGAGAAGTTTTGATGCAAATGAGCAAATAGCCCTGCACATTCCTCCACGCCGCTGCCTCCCAGCGAGGCCGTGATGGTGGCCCGGCTCTTTTGTTCCTCAGAGAGGGGACATTCCTCAAGGCCCTCTGGCTCTGTGCTCAGATGAAAGGATATTCATTAGATAATTCTCCCACAGTTTATTGGCTGATTATTCTCAAGCCCTTATTCGCACGTTACCACGTACTGTTCATGGTGGTCAGAACTCTGATTTGACATTTTCAAAGAATGTAACATGTAAGCGTGGTTTTGTGCAAAAACAACTAACAATAAAAAAAAAGATTGAACATAACAAACGTGATTCAGCAACCTGTGCGTTTTGTCGTGGAAATGTTTTCACCAGGTTGAGAAGGAGCTAAATCAGCCTTCTTAAAGTCAAATTAACATACCCAGATAAGGGTTATCTGTGCTCAGACTGGTCAAGGCACACTGTGCAAGCTTGAGATTTCTTTTTACAACAGGCTTTAACCTGGAGGTGACTGAAGAATCTGAGAGAAAGAGGAGAAAAAACAAATAAACTTTCCAAAACAACATGATGGGGGGAAATGTACATGGTTATACTGCTGTCCCATCTACTTCCTAACATAATACCAATTTGCTGCCTGTAGTTGTCAGTTTTTTCGATCTGTTCAACCAGAAAAAGCTCAGTAAAAACAAACTGAAAGGAGTCAGCTACCTGACACAATGCAAGATATAACTGTATTCTCTTATGTGGTAGCCTGGGACCAAAACAGTTATCCAATAAAATGGCTATACAGTGAGAATAGATAAATAATTTGAAGTGAGACTTGAAAAACATCCTGATGACGTGAGAGCCGACAGGTACAGGGTCACCCTTCTGACAGACGCTACAGCAGGTCAGTCTGAATCAGCTGACTGATTTTGGGAGCTAATTGGACTTGAGCGTCAAATGCACAAAAGCAGAAATGCACCGAGCTCAGCCACTGCAGTGACAGTTTAACAACAGGCGGCTGACTGCACGCTGTAAAAGAAACCCCACATATAGGACTTGACACGGCCGTCACGGTGGCATTACAGCAGAAACGTGCTGATGTACGTAAATCGAGACTATTTTTTTTTCTCTGTTCAGCACAATAAATCTTGAGTCCTTTTTACAAGGTTAGCCTGGCAGAGCTCTGCGACACAGTTATTCGGTGAGATCTGACTCAGCATTTGTCGGGACTTTGTGAGGGAAGCAGGGATCCAGAAGCTTTTGTTTGTTTCACAGACGGGCAAACATCATGGCCTGAGTAAGAGTGGGATTGTTTTGGTCTAGTTTCAGAGGTCTGGAATTCACATGTTTCCCACAAGTTATGGTAGATTATTTATATATTTAATAGGTAAAACAAATAGAATGCCATTTAAGAAAAATCAATTGAAATGTTAGTTTAGGGACTCATTTTTTTTTTAATTTCATACCCACTTATATTTGTTGTGGCTGGGTGCATTTGTCACCTGAGTGTTTTTGTTTTTGTCTAGGAGTCCAAATGTGTCTCCGACGTAGACGTGTTGTGTTCAGATAGAGCTATTTGTGTCCTTGGTTGTCTTTCAGTCACACAGCTGTGCTGCCAGCCTCAGAAAGCTTTAAAGACCGACTCAGAGATTGGTGTTATTAGCTGCTTATCCAAGGGAGTGTCAGACTGGAATGATTTCTGCAGTGCGAATAAGATGACACCAGAACTATCTGTTGAAGCTGTCAGAATGTATGACAGGCTGGAATTAATGTTTAGGTGGCGTCTTTATGATGCAAGTCTAATTTGTTTTGAAGAAGGAGTTCATATCTGACCACCATCATGCAACGCATTTAAAAATGATTTCTTTTGCACAGCATTGGAAATACAGAATAAAAGGGGCTAAATTTGTATAAATTACCGAAGGGGAACAGCAATGATAAGCGTTGATTGATGTGTTAGACGGGTTTATGTTTGTGTTTGAGGAACCATTCTTTAATAAGCCATGAGCAAAAAAGGCTCTTTTTTTTCTGACTGGATTTTATATTTATAATATTTATCTGTTTTATTAGGCCAGTTAAATCGTAAATTGTTTTATTTAGGACATAACAGTGTAGCCTAGCTCCAAGGCTCTTGGTGTGAGTCCTCTTCATAAGAAAGCAAAAACCCATTTTAATGTCAAACACAAAAACGTTAATGATCCTAACCTGACCTAATCTGTTTACACAGAGTCGTTCTTGCCAAACCACATCTATATTCTTTTTCAGTTTGTTCATAATGATAAATATTGTGTTTTTTTCTATGTTACCTGTGGCATGCCGGTTTAAAGACTTTAAAGCAGACCCGTGATACTAACTATCCCCTGATTCTTGGAGACCTGCCATCAGCAGTGGTTCATTTAGATCAACACACTAATTGTTGAAAAGCAGTACTTTGTGGTGATGGGACTGAATGGCAAAATTATCTTGGCATAGTCTGTTCTTATTAGCGCGTGGGGATAGAATTACAGAGATCACTCACCTTATTTATGCCAGGAAAGTGTCCTTATGGGAATCTGTGTGAATCAGTGCCAACGTGGGCCGGCAGCCTGGTTCATTGTTGAAGCTGTCGCAGTTGGTTTCTCTGCTTGTAATTGCTGGGTGGTCCAGATGGTGAGACTGTTCTTTTTTTTTTTTCCTTCTCATACTGAGAGGTGTTGAGGATCAAGAGGAGCCCCATCCAGTGCTTGTCAGCATTCATTAGGCCTGACCACAAACATACCCTCACCCTGTAGTTGTGTCTTTGTTAGTTAGCACGCGTGTATCAGTGTGTGTGTGTGTGTGTGTGTGTGTGTGTGTGTGTGTGTGTGCTCATGCCTGTGCTCTTGTTTGGTCTAGTTTTACCTCTTCTCCTTTTGTTTGGCCACACAAGGAGCCACAGTTAAACACGATAAACATGCTTGTATTGGCTGACTCATTAGCGCCATGTAGAGGAGCCTTGGTGGTAGTCAGGCTAATGATAATTTGAAAATTGTGGGGGGTGTGGTAAAATGTCGGATTTCCTGGTTGTCACAGGCCAAGCAAATTTCCTTTTTTACAACATTTTCAAGCCTATAACTGACACAGTCTGGTGGTTATTTCTTCTCTGGGTTTCATCAAAGAGTTGCACTATGTCATGAGCAACTGATGCCCCCACTTCCTGGAAAAAAGCAACATTTTAAAAAACTCATAGTAATCAGGTGTGGGTCTCTTCTTTCTTCCTCCTTGAGTGGGCTAAAGATCCATGACTGTGTTCTAATGTGACTGGTCATGGTTAAGAGCTCCCTGTGAGCATGCCTCTCCCTCAGGTTGTTAAGGAGGTTAAAGGCGCAGCTCATTACCAGGCAGCCTCGTATCTGCCAGGCTTGTTCTCTTTGAACTTCCTGGAACGCTCTGATCCCTGGTGGGGGATTGACTGAACGATTCTTTGAGTGTCCCATCTGACTGCAGGAAGTTGGCACAGCTCTCAGACAAAAGCTATTGTTCCTGTGGCGTGGTTTTCACCGTTGCCAGTATTTGCATGGAGAAACGGTGCGGTTGACTTTCAGTATCTTCTTACGGATTTTGACCTGGCCGTTATAAGCTCTAAGCTGGAGGGGCCACATTTGAGTTACTGTGCTGTACAATAATACAGCATCAACTGTTAGTACCTTTTTAAAAACTCACTGTGTCAAGTTTTTGCCACATTTCAGCTTTTGAAATGGTTGACGGATGGCATCCAACACATGTTCAACCCCATCTTCTTTTTAAAGTAAATCCATAGAGAGCCTCGGACTGCAGGTGTGCCCAAAATATTCCTTTAAAAGTGAAAGACATTAAAATACAAATAATAAAGTCGTCTGGAAATTCAAAAACTTGATCCTATCAGAATAGACTGAGAAGATCAAATACCAAACCAGCAGCAACATAGTAGAATGGAAGTCATCGGATTATGAAGAACATTGGTGCTTTTCTCTCTCTTCTTTTTTTCCTCTCTCATTTTTGACCTCTGCTTCTTCTTTTGGAGTGTAGATGCTTTAGTTCTTAGTAATGCTTGTCTCTTTCTCCTCCCTCAGTCACAGCGTTGCTGAGGAAGCTGAAGCAGCAGTCCAGGGAGAGCGTGGAGGACAAAAGGCCCAAACTGCTCAAAGCCCTCAAGGAGGTATGTGCTCCTAAATAGTGCTTCTGCTGACATCTAAGGAGTAACCCTTTTTGCTCAAAAAATCTGTTTGATTCCGTCCTCTTTTTACCCTTAATTCTCTTTTTTTATTTTTGTAATTAAACGTGTTCTGAACTTCTTCTTTTTTTTCTTTCTCCCCCTCGCGGTGGCTAAAATTACACGTGCGTGGTCAGGGTTTTAAAACGCGCAGGCAGGGTCTCAGACTCCCAGACATAAACAGATCTCAGTCAAGGTTGTTATTCCCAAATTACTGTCATTACAACACGGCAAAGCCAGGAGGGACGCACGTGTGCACATTATGGACTGGTCGAAATAAAACGCATTAACGCTAATTAAAACCTCACGGTGCCTCCGCTGGGGTTTAACGTCATCGACGCTCACACATGCAAACAGCCGCTTTCACACTTTCTGTTTCGAGAACAATCCCACAGCTTTCACTGGTTTTCACACCCCTGTATAATATTACACGTGCATACGTTCTGTGAACATACAGACTGCAGGTAAACAGACCTTTTAGAGCTAAAACACAACATCTATCTACTATTATGTGTTTAACAAAAAGTTCAGTGTGACAATACCTTACCAAACCTTTAGAGTAAACATTTTGATGACTGTTGCTAATTTACCAACACTTTTAAGCCTTTGCTTCGCAGGGCCCAGTGAGATCATTCCTGGCTGATGAAGCACCTTACCTGCTTATTCTTTTGCCAAAAAAACTCTAGCTCTAACTCACAAACCTGCTTTAGAAAACGTTTGTAGGTAGTAGGTGACAAAGACCTTTTATAGATGTGGTTGAAGCAGACAGGTGTAAACAAATTAGGGTTGGGTATTGTTAGAAAGAGTTGGTTTTTATGGCGCTCAGTGACAATGACACATCTCAAAAATAGATTTAGCTTTTAATATACATCATTTCAATGACATGTTTCCTTTTTATGCAGCTGTTTTAGTTAATGCTGTTTTCATCTGCAGCTTGGAGACTTTTACTTGGAGCTTCACTGGGACTTCCAGAGTTGGGGTGAGTCAAATGTTGATGAATCTGTCCTGCAGAGGTCAACTTAGTTTTATAAACACTGTGGAACTTAACTATTTATAGACTTATAAATAGTCTATAAATGTCCGACTACATCCAAACAGGAAACAATAATAGATTCAGTCAGCAGCCCGTTTCAGACATCACTTTTCAACTACGCTGTTTTCACTCAGCTTATTCAACAATGCTGCTTTGTTTGGTGCAACGAGGCGCCGTGCTGCCTCCGTTTAGCCTGTGTGACTTACAAAAGGGGCACAGGGCTTGTGTTTGTCTGCTCATTGAGTGCCTACCAAGCATCATAGAGACACAAGTGACCAGTGGTCGCACACCGAACATCACTCCTCCTGCTGGACATGAGCCGACACGTCAGCCTTTAATGCGGCTGCGCTCCGACCGTACGTTGCTTTCAACTAAATCTTCTTTTGGTTGAATTCAGGAATTCAGCTTCTCAGATGAAGTCCATTTGGCAAAAGTTGCTTCCAGATTAGGCAAAGAGATTAGGTAATGCAGCCATAACATGAACAAAATATAGTTCTTGTTTCTGAAAAGGCCTAAGAGTTCAGATGAACTGTATGTGCTTAAAGAAGAGTCGGGTTTAAATCAGTCTCCTCAATCAGTGCTTGAATCAGAAGAATTTCTGCTGTCTTGTGTTTTCAAGGCCTTCTTCTTCAAAAGATCATTTTGGTTTTTAGATGTACACACATCTACAATTCATCTTCATTTGTCAAAGTACTTTTTTTAGTTGTATGGAATAATAAAAGCACAAGGAAGACTGTGAAGCCTCTGAGTTATCAAATATTTAGCAGCAGAAGTACATGTTATCGCTGGCATATGAAGCTCTGGCCTCCAGGCTTAGATGGTTCTGAAGCTTTGAAGTGGATTTTTAGCGAGCTTACTAAATTTAGATTTTCTCTGATGTTTTAACTGTCCTCTCTGTATCGTCTCATATTTTAGTGCCTTTGCTGTCCAGAATCCTGCCATCAGATGCGTGTAAGATTTACAAACAAGGCATTAACATCAGGTTAGTCTCGTCAAAAATGCCTTTCATTTAAATCAGTGTTTGATGTTTAAGATAGCCTTTTATTAATCCACGCTGATTTTTTTTTTTGTCCCTAATGTGCCGTACACATCCACCTGTTTCTCTTCCCTCTCGCTACTTCTCCTTTCTGCTCCTAAACTTTATTAACCAGTGTGATGTCAGAGTCTGCAGCATGAGGAAGCTGGGTGGCGACACCTCAGAGGACAGATCTGTAGTGTCTGTGTTTCTGTTTGAATCAGAGCCTCACGGTTGGATCTTCTGCACTTATTAGCTCACTTACAAACAGTGTCAGCAGAAAGTCCTGGCACTGTGTGACGCATGCTGAGACACACTGACACACAGTTACAATAATGAAGCGTCAGTGGGAATCCATACCACCGGGCAGAAAGTTAACGTCATGCAGCATTCACCATATTTGAGACACAGCTGCAGCATGTAAACGTACATTAATATACTCATTTCTAAAGCTTATAATAAAGAGCAGCATACACAGATTCGTCCACATTCTGTTTAATAACCCATCAACTACTCATTTGAGGACTACATTTGAGTTTTTTTTGTGTGTGCGTGTGTGTGTGTGTGCGCTTTTCCCTTAAGAGGTAACCTTGATACGAAGCATCTCATTATACTCTGAAACTGCTCCTGGCTGTCTAATTTGGTATTCAAAATGCCCTTTCATTATTCTGGAGATTTAGAGAGTGAGAAAAAAAAGAGACTGAGAGGTGAAAGGGAAAAAAAGAAAAAACTGTCACACCAAGTTCATTTGCATTCTGCTGCCACAGCACGTCAGGCGTTTCGTACCTACTCATCGCACCGTTCCACCGTATGTCTAGTCTTCAGGTGCGGATCTGTTATTCTCTTTGCTGTCGTGCTTCAGTTGAAGACTGCACTCTCTGACAACACACACACACACAAATCGTAAGGTTTGTTGTTGATCTGCCACGGCAGAGATTAGCATGCACAACCGAACCTTCACAGTAAACGTGGAGCATTTTCTGCAGTTTTCAGCCTTGGCGCTATTTTTTGCTGCTGTCCAAAAATGAACTTTTAAAAGCGCTTCTGTGAAAGTTAGTTCTGTTGTTTTCCTGCTGTAGCTTACTCCGCAGTCACTGAACTTTCTCTTTGTCTCCTTTGATACTTTGTGGGGTGTAGGTTGGATACAACCCTGATAGACTTCACGGATATGAAATGCCAGCGTGGAGACCTCAGTTTCATCTTCAATGGCAACGCCATCCCCTCCGAGTCTTTTGTTGTGTTGGACAACGAACAGAAAGTCTACCAGAGGATACACCACGAGGTATGGACGTCCTATGTGCAATAAATTTAACATATGTTAACACACTGGCATGTTGTCATCCTTACAGCATGTTGAGTTTTAAAATAAGAATGTTTAAATGTGAGACAGGTGCTCATTTTGTGTTTGAGGTTAATTAAAATCATTAGTACTGTTACTAAATAAAGTTCCTCAATAAACAAGTATTTCTGCTTTGATTCAGTTATCCAGAGGTGGTGTTGCAGTTCAGTCTGTGCTGACTGATGATGAATGCATGTTACCTGCATACATTTCTCCTGAGTGCATCTTTAGCTTTTCTTTATGTCTTCTCTGTGGTTTTTCAGGAATCCGAGATGGAGACCGAAGAGGAAGTGGACATTCTGATGAGCAGCGACGTTTACTCCGCCACGCTCTCCACCAAGTCCATCACTTTCTCCAGGGCGCAGACTGGATGGCTGTTCAGAGAGGACAAGACGGTTAGTGTCAGCTGCTACCTGGCTCAGCTTTAGCAAAAAAAACCTCAGGAGGTCTTACCTGGCTGTGAGATTTCTGGATTTTCGAGTGGTCTGTTCCAGCCAGATAAGTTGGGGATCCTTATAATTTCTCTGGGGTGAACACAGACAGAAGTAAAACTTTCAATTTGCCCCTCTTACACAAGGTGGCCCAGTTTCCTGAAGTCTTGTTGAAATGTCTGAAACGCTTTGGTAAAAAAAAGGAAACAGAATTTCAGTGTCAAAGCAAAGTTCTTTCCTGTCTTTAGAGCTCTTTTCTCTGCAGTGGACTTCAGAGGTCACAGTGATACGCAGGTTTTTCCCTTTGTAGTGTGCACACTTATAAAGATGGTCATGTATAAGTTACACTCAGTAACGCTTCAGGAGAGCCTGCACTGCCCGCTTCGAGTGGCAAACTCCGTAAACTGAGCTCAGACTAACACCAAACACACTGATGGAAAACATATTAGGGCAAGTTTTATTCTGAAACATTTACGCCTCCCTCATCTCCCGTTTGGTCCAGGAATGTAAGTAACCATCTGTGGTGTAGGACACAATCATGTTTTGTTTTTAAATGGCTCCATTTATTAAAAAAACACATAAAATGTGTTAGAGTTACACTGGTATATACTGATTCATAAGCTTTGGACTTCAAGTATGCTTTGGCTAATGTCATTATTATTATCATATGGGTAACATTTCCAGAGTTTACTGCTCGGTTTTAATGGTGCATTCAAAGACAAGTGGGAAGTAAAAAATTACTTGACGAGGGAAAAAAGAAAGGAATACAATTTTCTTGACAAGATATATCACAAAACCAGTGGAGATGCACCCTGTGATTTACTGTTTAAGCTTTCTGCTTGTAGAACTGGATTGTTGTAGAAACCCACCGTTCTGCTGTTCTTCACCAAATACTCATATTTCCTACTTTATCTGCAGCACCAGGCAGGAAAGGCAGCAAAATAAATCAGAGCCGCTGCAGTAATAACAGCAGGAAGCGACCACAGGTGATGGGCCCAGGGTTAAAAACAACAAAACACAGGGAGGGTGCAGAGATGAGATATAGGGGGATTGTTTTCTGTCCTCTCGATCTTTTGTCCTTTTAACTTGTTTAGAAGGAAATTGGTGATACCGCGAGAGACGAGGGGGTGGGGTTGGAGTGACTGATCTGTTTGTTCTAACTCCAGGAGCGCGTGGGAAACTTCCTGGCGGATTTCTACTCTGTGAACGGCCTGGTGCTGGAGTCCAGGAAGAGACGAGAGCATCTGAGCGAGGAGGACATCTTGAGGAATAAAGCCATCATGGAGAGTCTGAGCAAAGGGGGGAACCTCATCGACCAGAACTTTGAGGTGACCTTTCCCTTTGTCGAGTTGTTGCGTGTTGTTTTGGCATCACAGGATTGTGAGAAAACACAAACCATCAAACCAAAACAACCACAATTCCCTTTCTATCATTATTTGCCTCGTCACCATGATTCTATAGCAAGTGACATTTCTGCTTTTTACTCACTTGGAACTTTTAGAACAAAACCTAACTTAATTTGGAAGATTAACAACGACCAATAAGTATCTGTATGTGGTCTTTTATCATCAGTTCATGCTTGGTTTGTTAACAAAGTGCTAGACAGGTTGAAAAAAAATTGATTCCTTAACTATTTCTGTTTTTTTTTTTAAATACAAGATCTAATAATTTTATGCTGGTATCTCAGTGTTTCCCTTCTACTTAATTTATTTCAGATGTATAAGGAAATGGTGACGTCTTAGTTGCTATTAGCTGCTTTTTTAGTGACCTTCTGGCATATTTTTGGTTCAAAAGTCTTGTTGGTTTTCTCGAGATGAAACATAGGGACTCAGTATATATAAAAAAAACATTTCATAAGAAATGAGTGCAGGTTGGGGCACCGCATGCTCCACTGATGAACGTCCTGTTTACGTACACCTGCAGACTAACCACCTGTCCAATCCTGAAATTATCTTGTCCCGCTGGAACCTTGGGGTAGGACACGAGCCTCTCAGACGAAACAAACCTCACAGAACCTCACTGTTGTATGCGTCTGAAGATAAATCCTGCAGAAACAGCATGGACTTCTTGGCAAACTCTGAAGACATTTTTGCATGGTTTGATGAAATAACTCCCATCTGATGTTTTTGGGTTCCCTTCATCAGCCACTTTGCATGGATTTGAGTTCCAGCACTGCCACCTACTGGTGACCGCTTCAAAGCTGCGCCTTATTCCCCACACCTCTCCAACCCAGCATCCCCTCACTACAGTATGTTCCAGAGTTTGCTTAGCAAGCTCTTGTCTAAACACCGAGCATAAAGCCAGTGACACAGGAAAGACAAAGCCTCTCAGCACTCAGTGGACGCCTTTTAGCTGCTATTTTTATTCACTTCCCTCTTTGTTTCATCAGCAGTCTTTTTCTAGCACAGGGCACTCCTGCCTAGTCATGTTTAAAGTGAAAATGCTGCTTTAGTTTCACAGGAGGAACAGTTTTCCTGCTTCTGTCTGAGTGGAAACTAGTTCCTGTGAAGCGGGCAGCAGCTGCAATGTAGGCGTGTTTACAGCATGGAGGGAGACCGGGTCAGACTGTGGACACAGACAGGCGTGCTGGGCTTTCCAGCTGAGCTCCATGCTATTGATAACTTGGATGATTGCTACCCCCGTCCCTGTGCCGTGGAACGAGTTGGGCGGGGATCAGCATACCAGGAGATCAGGGTTTGCTTTTGTGTGCTCTGGTCTCGTCACAACAACATGCCAAGGCTAGTACACAGTGCACAGTGTGCAGGGATAAATACACATCTGTGCTGACTGCAGCGTCAAACAAATATTGTGACTTAAAAAAAAAAAAACCTTTTACATTCACGTCATCCTGTCCCGGTTATTTACTGAACAGCAGCGTACAGAACATCGTCGGCCAAATTGTCAAACTTGAACACTTGTAAGAAGGAGTTAATTTTGGGAGAATGTCAATTTTAGGATTAACAGAATGGCACTCGTCCCAGATCCAGTTCAGGGCTGGCCAGAACGAGTTGTCCAATCCTAAAATAAAACCGACACTGAAGACCGATTCGAGGAGGCAGAGCGGAGACTGTGCTTCACTGGAAAGATGATTCAGTGCGAGGACGAAGTTTCTCTTCCACTTTGATGGTAGAGAGCTTCAGCGAGGGGGGAATAAAAACAACCTGGAGGATGAATCTGACCCAACTGCAGCTGAATTTCAACAAGCGTGAAGTTTTACACCGCCTTGCATATGAAGGCCACGCTTTAACGATGCACTGCTGTCTGTTGTTATTGAGCTGCTGATAACTGAGTGGCTCTAAATTATTATTATTATTATTGATAAATAATTATTAATTAGTGTTGACCTTTCCAAAGATTAATTTGAAGCTGTGCAATGAAGACATCCATCCATTTTCTTTCATTTATCTTTCTTCCGTGCTGGCTCACGGAGGAGCTGCTGCCTATAAAGGTTTCTTTATCTGCGTTTATTTTTTTTTTTAAATCCTACTTTTCTGAAGCAGTGAAGTGTGAAGTTGAAAAGGATTTAAGATGAGGAGGATTCGTATGTTCAGGAGGCTGCAGAAATGAGCACAGTTCTCGTTACAGTACAATCAGTACAGCTCTGTAGTCATTCCTGCAGCCTCCTGAATGCAGGACTCCTTCGACTTAAATTCTTTTCAGCTTCACGTTTGGCTGCTGAATGATTCGGCGAACGCTGAGAAATGGTGTCTGATTTCAGGTATTTGCGTGTACATACGTATCACGGTGTACTTTGGGGTTTTTTTGGAAGGGGTTCTTGGAAATTCAGGGACATATGTGAGGTCAATGTAGGCTAGTCTGCGTTGCCCTCTAGTGGCCGTAGGTAGCTGTGCGTTTGCTTTTATCCTCTGGAAATGATCTAAACAGATTTCTGCCACCCTGTTCTACCAAAATAAATTTGAAAGAAAACAACGATTAGCTGAAATGAATTTAAACTACTTCCAATTTTATTGTTTTGACATCAGTTTTTCAGTTTTTTTAATTGGGTTATTGACTGAACTTTTCTCTTTTTTTTCATTTTCAGTCAACAAGAAGGCAATCTTTGACTCCGCCCTCACCCAACACTATATCCTGGGAAGAATATATCACTGCTGACAATGGAAAGTAGGTGTCGGTTTAATCCATGTAACTAGATAGTATCATTGTTCCAGTAAAACTAACTGAGTCTGTCGCTGTTTTTTCCTCAGAGCACCTCATCTAGGAAGAGAGCTGGTCTGCAAGGAGAGCAAGAAAAACTTCAAAGCCACGATAGCAATGAGTCAAGACTTCCCTCTAAGCATCGAATCGTGAGTTAAAGCTGGCGAGCCTGTGTTTCTTACCTGGTGGAGAATAGAACAGAAATGTACTCAAACGTGAATCGTGAATGGCTTCCTTTTGTGTGAACATGTTTTTTTCCCCCTCCCACAGGTTACTGAATGTTCTGGAGGTAATTGCACCCTTCAAGCACTTTAATAAACTCAGGGAGTTTGTTCAGATGAAGCTCCCCCCTGGTTTCCCCGTCAAACTGGGTAAAGGGAACGAGCATATTTTCACTTCCTATTGTGTTCAAATCTGATTGTATTCCAAAAAAAAAAAAACGTATTTCTTCTCATTCCTTTCATGTTTTTTTTCCGCAGACATCCCTGTCTTTCCCACCATCACGGCCACGGTGACATTTCAGGAGTTTCGCTATGATGAGTTTGACGGATCCATTTTTACCATTCCCAACGACTATAAAGAAGACCCAAGCCGCTTCCCTGACCTTTAACCTCTCGCTCTGGACTTTGAACGGGCCACTTTATTGCTACGGAACATCCCTTTTTGAATTCCAAACAGACTTTTTAAAGAACCTGCAGGTTTTGATGTGATGCGGCAGGAAGTGCAGGTAGCTTTGAGAGTCGGATCATCTCATCAGTCAAAGGGCATTGAACTTAAATGAAAGGCGGCAGAGCGGGTGAGTTTTGTGTATTATGGGATACGAGTAGCAAAAGAACACCAGGTCAGTTGATTTGTATTTAAGTATGTAAGTAATGTTTTTAAAGGGGCTGTCTTAAACTGACATGTAGTCGAGCACTGATATTATTGTGTGAGATGCTTGAGAGGAATTCTGCTCAGAGTTCACTTCTAGGTTCTGCAACAAGTGCACGCTGGACAAAAACAAACAAAAAAGTTCTCTTTTCTATAAAATCTAAGTAATAGGGGAGGAAAATCCTTCATTCGTTTTCAGAAACCGCAATAAAAACCAAAAGTATAAATTAGGTTTGGAAAATAAAGTTTGATTTGAACAGAATTCCTCTTCTGCACATTACAAGAGTCTGTGATTGTGTACAATGGATTTTCATGGGTTTCAGAGTAATGTCACTGAATATTCGGGGCACTTTTTGGATTCACTACAGCTGCTTTCCTTCAGCTGCGTTTGACGACACTTGTTTTGTGATATTAAACCTTTAACCCCGCGTTCTGGGATATCAGCGTTTCATCGAGGCGAAGAGATGCTGCAGATTTTTACGGTACGAGTGGCCGTGAGTCTTAAAAGTTGGGTTTTTTCCTCACCTTTTCTAAAAAGCGTGGAACTACAATCCTGTTCCAAACGGGGATTGGAGAACGAACTGATGTTAACAACATTCATGCTGTTTTAACATGAAAACCAGGCTTTTGCTCTTCACCGTATATAGTTCTGTTTTAGTTGTATATTAATGTTTCTTTTACTTCTAGCCTCTGAACTGACAAGCTTGACATTCTGTGCGAGAGGGAGAGCAGTGTCATTTCTCTTTTTATGTAGCAGTTTGTGACTTGAGTCGGGAGTTTGTTGGTTTATAAGTGGTGGTACATTTTGTACATACTTTGTTTTGATGAAAAACCTTAATTTTCCTGTTTTTTTTTTTTTTGTTTGTTTTGTTTTCCTTCAATAATGATCTCCCTCAGATATGTTGAAACAATCATTTCAGCTGTACGAAAAGCACAAAGCACCTGGGAAGATTGGCTCTTTAAAACATCGGTGCTGCTCTGGTTCATGACCTCATCTCACCGGTACAGACTGGTGACTGCAGGAGTTTTTCCCCCACATCCCAGCTTTTTGACACGACATGCTTATTTTTTGCCCATGTTTAGTACAACCAAAAGTCAGCATCATTGTTCCTGACATTCCATAGTTTAGATAAGTGCAGCTAGTGGAAGTGTGCCTCTTCACCAACTTAATGCTTTACTTCCTGACTTCAGCTGCTCTGATCATGTTCTCCTCCATCTACATGTCAGTTGTACAGCAAAAACTGTTGTATACGTCTGCAACACTATTTTCATATAAAACGTACTAAAATAAAAATATCTAACAGTCTTCTTTTCTGTATCGTTATTGATATAAGCAGGTCTACATATTCCTGTTTGTAAATTACTGTCATTCACAAACACTCACTTATGTTCAAGAAAACCCAATGAAAGTTGGTTTTAACTGAGAAATAAAATGTCTTGTAGACTTTTATTTCACCAATGACGTCACAAGTTAAGAGTTGAACCCACTCTTTATTTGTTTCCTTTGAAAAAAAATCTATTTATTTCGTCAGAACAGATTTCTATGTACAGTCCAAAGCGAAGAGTTGTAAATAAGCGAGCTGAGATGTGACGGTGCTTTCAGAGGTAAAGCCCCCAAAAACAAAACGTGGTGTGGGTACAGCTTTTAGATACATTTTACTGTCAGGAATTTAGTGCAACAGAAGAGAAACAAAAAGGAAAATCTAAATCTTTTATAAGCACAGACACAAAAGTTTAAAACCATATTTTATGTTGTTTTTGTGTGTTTCTTTAAAAAAAGAAAAGGATCAGATTGTTGTACTCCTCCCTCCGTGTTTCTACACATAAGACACAAACTTGTTAACGTTGTGGGACCATGCACAGACATGTGGAATACATTAAAATATAAAAACAGTGAAAAAAAAAAAACAGGACTAATCTCGGGAGGCTTAGTCACTCATCTCCATGTCCTCCTGATGATGATCGTCACCATTCAGCTTGGATTTCTTGGAGCTGTGCACCTCCTCCCTCTCGGCCTCCTCCTGGCCTTTAGGAGATGTGACAGAATCTGAATCGCTCTTCCTCTCATCCTCTTCTCCCCCGCCCTTTTCACTGTCATAACCTTGCTCCTCCTCATCATAGTCCCGGGTCACCTGTAATGCAATTTATTCTGTTACTGAAAACCTTTTTGCATGCTTTTTGCAACGTCTCTACCATCCACATACCTTTACATCTCCTTTCTCGCTGTCAGACTTGCGCTCGCGCTCTCGATCACGCTCTTTGTCTTTGTCTTTATCTTTGTTCTTTTTCTTGCTGGGGGAGCGTTCTCGTACGTCTCTGCTACGGTCCCTGTCCTCCTTCCTGACCCTATCCCGATCCTTCTCACGCTCCTTGTCCTTCTTTTTTTCCTTCTTGTGGCTGTTGATTAAATAAATTAAACGTTTTAGTTGGGGGTTGTACTGCAGTTAGTGTAAAAGGACAAATGAAGTGAAAATAGAAAACTCACCGCCTTGGTGATGGAGACCTGGAAAGCTTTCTCCTGGGGGACCTGGAAGCAGTGCGACTACGCCTGTGCCTCCTAAAAGACAAACTTTGACTTTAGTTGTTGCTGTGATAAAAGCAGGTTGCTGCCTGCCATTCACCAAAGTAAAGACTAATAACAGCACTCACCGACTGATGCTTCGAGACCTCCTGGCACTGCTGTAGCTCTTAGGGGGCGTCTTGGACCTTTTCTTAGACTTTTCCTCCTTCCTCCGATCCCTGTTCAAACCACAAGCAAAAACAAATGAATTAGCACCTAGTCACAAATACAGGAAACAAAGTGTCATACTTTCAAGGAGCAAAAACATTTTTTACTACACGTTTGTCATGAATACAACTGGAAGTTGTTCTCTTCTGCAGGGATTAAAAGACCTTCAGTACATAAAGATCAGGAATGAAGAGGCAGACCTGGATCTACTCCGACGACTTCTATCCTGAGAGTGAGTCCTCCTCCTTCGAGGGCTTTTGGACCTCCGTTTACTTCTTGAAGTTCTTGAATGAGACCTACGCCGAGACCTGCTCCTTGAACGCCTGTTAAAAAAAAAAAAAAAAAAAGTTTTAAAATTCATAGTTTGTCTTAACAAAAGGGGAAATTAGTTCTGGCTTTAATTGTTAACACTTTTCTTTTACCTGTGTCTGGATCGAGACCTGGACCGTTTGCGCCGTGACCGCGAACGGGATCGGGAACGTTTGCGCTTCTCGTCTTTCTTATCTGGAAAACGTTAAAATGTTAGAAAGTCACATAACTACCAGATAGCAGACTTTATTCATTAAACAAAGTACTTTTATACAGCTGAATTCAAGATTTAATAAACAGGAAACAGCACTTTTTCTATAAACTATCATTAAAGTATCTACATTCAGGGTTAATATTTAAACACACATAATATCTTGGAAGATTGTGTTTTAAGGGAAAATCGTCTTGACTCTAAACTCACTTCCAGGTTCAATAGCATCTAAAATCAGAGACTGGGCCTCTCTGACTTTCTTCATGGTCTCTTCGATCTCCTTGTTGGAAGAATCTGGTTTTAGGGCAGAAGTCAAGCTCAGTCCAGTGGCTAATGGATTCAGTCTGCAAAAGTCAGCATTAAGATTCAGTTCAATAAAAGTTTAATGACTGGAAAGCAAACAGTGGCTATGATGAAGTGCAAGTTCTTACTTTGGATCCATAGACTGCATGAGCTTCAGGAAGTCTGCTGAAATGGCCTGAGAAAGAAACAACTTTCTTATTTATTTTCCATTATATACAATATAAAGCTGTAATTATAGCTGTAGTCTGTTCTCACCTGTTGGTTCATGTTAGATCCTACAATTCCCATGGCAGCCATTTGTTCTATGTTGAGAGCTCCGAGGCCTCCAAATGGTGTCGCTGTCATCTGAAATATTGCACATTTACTCTTTTAATATTCCGCAGAGCAAATTTTACTATTTTTCCCCTTTTCCTAACCCATAAATGGTTACTTGTAATGCAAATTCAGGATGAGAACTAACCGTTGCCAGAGGATTAGGTGTTGGAAGAAGACCTCCACCGGGCATCATTCCTGCCAAAGCGTTGGCTGGAGCCAGGAGCGACATGGCTTTAGATTCATCAGGAATAACTCCTGGAGAAATACACAAACATTTCAGTCCATGCTTGGAGAACACGCTGACAACACTTAGACAAGACTTGCAGACAAGTCACCTCAGTCTAACTACTCTGTAGTTAAAACTCAATTAAATCCACTTTTTGTCATGTCTGTAAATCTTGATGGCTGATTTGTTTTGTGAAAGTATAATTGTGGGATTAGCAGCTATGAGATCAAAAGTTACAATACACACTGTGGTCAACACTGCCAAGATTTGATCACCTGTACTTGTTTTTTAAGTCATGAACCAAACGTTAGCAAGCACAGCCAGTTGTCCCGTGGGATGTGCTCTCAAATTTCATTATGAACAAGCGACTCACGCCGGCTGCTTCGCTATAAAGCACACAAAAACATTGAGATACAGAAAACAAAGTTCATGATTTGGGTGTAGAGACAATTATACATTTCAACATCACTTACCACAACCTACAAGAAACAGAAAAGGTTCAGTCATGTTACCTTTTCCAGCCTTTTGTTGATCCCACAACAAAAACCACTTTGTACTGCTAACCAGATACTGCATTGCTTGGTTAGACAAAAACACTAAACAGTTTAAAAAAAACAATCTAAACTAAACAATCAAAGTCTATTGCCAGCAATGGTTGTGATAAAAATCATAAAATATATGCTTAAAGCTGATGAGAACAGGAAAATCTTATGAGATGATCATCCATAGCTGTGCAATCTGAAAACAGGCTATTTTTAATCTTTTATTTTTCAATTTTCAAAACAGAGAGAGAGAGAGAGAGAGAGAGAGAGAGAGAGACGCACACACACACGCCCACCTCGTCCACACAGACACACACACACTCAAAAAGACACTTGAGAAACAGGATAAGGCTGCAGAAGACAAAACTGTTGGTGGCATTTTCAGCTGGGCCTGGTAAATAGGGCTGGCTGAACCAGGAAAAAGAACTGTAAAACACAACAACAAAAGAAACACCACCGTTAAACATGAGTCACTCAGCTCATTCAGAGGCATGTGTGGCTCAGGCAGAGCCCTAAAACTAGCACTTCTAACGTTTATGGAAAAGCTGGTAATGCAAATGATAAATAAAACCCGTCTTTGGTAAATTCAGCATTTAAATGCCAAACAGTGTGTGCCTTTTCTGCTCCATAGCCACATGACATGTTCTTACAAACCTCCACATCATCCCACACCTTTAGATCCTGACCCAGCATGCACAGCTAACTTATTTATTTAGCATGCTTTCTGCTTGTTTAGAGGTGTCCTGAACACTTTTGTTCCATTTCTTTATCATACACCTACAGAACACCAATTTTAGATCCTGTATAAATATATAGTGGCTTTCCAACATCGTTGTGCAGAGATTTATTGGCCAGACGAAGTAAATTTGTTGTAGAAGCCAGTTTATTTTGGGTGTTTCCTTAACATATCTGCATTAAGATGGAAAAAGCCAGACTCAAAACGCCCTCACAGGTGTTTTCACTGATTGGCTGGACCTCTAGTCAAGACTGCACGGACCTCCGTGGCGATACACAGTAACATGTCACTCTCTGTTGGACCTGTCAGGGAGGGGTCAGGTCCATCGTGGTCCTAACTTACACCTAAAAGCAGATCTTATCTACCAGTGCATGAAATCATCTGTGAGTTTGTGCAGAACTTGGACTGTCATCATAGAAGACAAGTGTCAGTGTGGCTCAGTAACTTCAACGTGTACTCTTAATTTTGGTTATATAATACTTCTAGGCATAAATGCATTCTTATGCATGAGTTAGAAGAGCACAACACTTGTTAAAGGCTGGTGAGACAAAACTATGCTCTTTTTTATTTGTTTTACTTAGTTGCTGGATGCTGTTAAGTGTTGGCATTTTGCTGGAATTTATCAAAATTGGTTTAAGTCAATTTGGGGAATAGGTTGCAACAAAAACAAACAAAAAAAAAATCAGAAACTGTTCTTTTTAAAAAGAATAGGGCCAAATATGTCTCCAACAGATCTACCTCATCATATTCTGTTCATATTCAGTAGTAATAACATAGTAATTTTCAAAAAATAAAGAAAACATTGACATCATTTGAACTTGCACAGAAATGCTTAGCACCCTCTTCCCCACCCACAGATTTGAGCTGTGTAGCTAATTTAATTTCGAAGAAAAGTTGCCTTGAACAGAGAGAGAGAGAGAGAAAAAAAACGTTAATATTTTACAGCAGAACAAGAGAAAGAGAAGGGGCTTGCGAATCTGGTGCCATTATTTTTTCTAATCTCCTGATGGCAGCAGAAGACCACTTTCAGCCAGCAAGGAAGGGGCTCTCTGCAAATGACTTGTCCACTATGAAAACCACAACACAAATAACAGAGAGAGAGGTTTACAGCTAAATTGTAAGACATAGACACAAATGTACATTTCCCTGTTACATACCTAGAGATGCCAAGCACAGCAACGCTCAGCAAAAAGAAATTAAAATAAAAATCACAATGACTCAGACTCGAATAATGTTTGCAGTTCTATCCTGTACTGCCTACAAATGTGATGTATGCTCAGAAACAGCCACGTGAATGGCAAAGGGATAAAACAGACACCCACCTTCAGCAAAAGGGACCACGATCAAAGCTCTGTCCACAAAAACGGTGTTTGTCAGGTGCTGGGACACTCCCACCGACTCGGGCTCATGGAACTTTACAAAACAGACACGTGAAGTCACAGGCAAGGGAGAGTCACTGGAAGAAAATACAGATACGTTGTGCAAAGAATACAAACACAAACAAGCAACATATCCTCTCCAAGCTGACACTGCGTCCTCGGTCATAACTAATTTCCTCCTGGATTCCTGTTCTCTGCGTTCTTTTCTCAGCACAGCACACCATCCAGAGGGTTTTAAAAGCACCCTAAAAGTGAAACTGAAGTTATATTCACCAGACTGTGTTTGCACAAGGACTGCTGAGGGAAAAAAAAAGGTTTTATCACCAGGGATCATTATTAATTTTGCAACCGTCCCAAAGTGGTTACAGGTTCTGACCTGTGCAGCTCTGAATCATGACTATGTTGTTGCAAACCTTTTTTTTTAGGTTTTACTTTATTTTGAAGAGCTGACTGAGAACACTTTCCACCTGTGGAGTAACAAGGCATCATTTAATAGAAAAAAACAAAAACAAATACAATAATCCTACTTCCAGGGGTATATCCAGTGTTTTGACATGTTTAATAATTGACAAGCACATCAACAAATATGGTTCTGAGTCCAGGGTCAAAGAAAACAAATACTGATTTTGAGCTTTAATTTAAAGATTTGCTTGTCAATTTAACAATTTAGATGAGCAAATTGAATTGTTCCGCTCACACACCTGATTTAAAGAAGTTGCATGCCTCAACAGATGGATATCAATTTAGAAAAATGTTAATTAGCTATAAATTCAAACCAGGTGTGCTGAAGCAGGGAATCATAACACATGCAGGGAGGATCCAGCTTGGGAAATACTGATTTAACATGACATTTCAAAACTTAAAAAATATATAAGAAGCCGACTTGTTAACTGCAAGCTTTTGTTGCTACAAAATAGCAAAAGCACATCGCAAATCTATCCAAAAAAAGGGAAAACCCTATGTGTTTTTGGAACATGTACGTTGAGGGAACGTCTTAGACGCGGGCAAACATTAGCATTAGCACAACATTAGCATTTAGCATTAGCATACAGCGAGGTCTGTTCAGCGCTCCAGGCCTGAAGATACAGGGTATTATCGCTGGGTAAAGAAATCTTTATCCAGCAATAATACATGATACTCACTCAGGTGGAAACAGCTTGAGCTCCTCTATGGTTCCGAGGAATTCAAAAAGAGTCCTCATTTGTTCGGACGTTGTGCTCGGGGAGACATTTGTCACCTGAATGACGTGCGTGTTGGAGCTCATCTTCACAAGCGTCAATCAAGCTAGCAGCTAAGTTTAAAATTAAAACTCAAGCTGTTTTAGGTTTGCAGTGTAAAAACTATCTGGCGAATACAAAATATAGCATTTCTAGTTAGAAAGATGTGGATGTTGAAGAGCTGCCGAATGGCCGCAGCTGTCGTGACTTGTGAGGCTGCGCTGCCGCTTTCAGGTACCGATTTTTACCCTCGTAGTTGAGACCTTCTTGTGGCAGGCACAGTTTTTCCACTTTTGATCAAATAAAACAAAGGTGCAAATACACCAAGTTTGCGCACAAGGATCATTTGACTTGACATATACATAAAGCTATATAAACAAGATAAAACGAAAGATGAGCATCGGGTGACATTTCTGTTTTAAAAACTACGTGAATCATATTTCAAATAGCGCGTAAAGTAAACACTGTCACGTGATCTTGTTGCTAAATTGTTAGCTGGTGGCTTCTGCTGTTGATGTTCCTGTGCGTGTGTCTTCACCTCAAAATGACAAAACTGCTAAAGTATGAAAACACCACGCTGGTGGTAAGACGAGAGAGGTATGCACGAACGTGGAAGTAATTTACCCAGTAAATCTGCTCAAGTTTCTGCCTCGGTTTAGCAAATATCTAGGCGCAATGTTATTCGTCCGCTAGCTAACTTAGCAGATAGCATCCTCCTTACCAGGGCTATCAACAAGTTTCTACAGTAAATTAATCTGCTGTTCATAATATTGCACAGTTGTTTCGCTTCTGTTCAGTTAATTCAAGTGTTGTCAGGGCGGAAACCAATGAGTTTCGGGTAGCTTAATCCCCGCCGAAGAAGGTGGCGAGATTAGCAGCATTAAACTAATTTATTTCCAGCCTTTGCGCGTGTAATTTCATATTTTGTACATGATAACAACATAATTTTGCTGTAGTATAAAAGCACACAGACACAGGTCTACAGTCAAACCGTTTTCTTTGCACAAACCCACATGCAAATTGTCACGGCTTGCAAATTATATATATATATATATATATATATATATATATAT
>NC_051453.1:8914465-8917382 GCF_001649575.2 Kryptolebias marmoratus | reverse complement strand
GGTAAAGACCACAGTGGTGCCTGTGGTCATCGGGGCCCTAGGGGCAGTCACCCCCAAACTGGAGCAGTGGCTACAACAGATCCCAGGAACAACATCAGACATCTCAGTCCAGAAATGTGCAGTTCTAGGCACAGCCAAGATACTGCGCAGAATCCTCAAGCTCCCAGGCCTCTGGTAGAGGACCCGAGCTCAGAGGATGAAACAAAGACCACCCACGGAGGGTGAGAAGGGAATTTAATATATATATATATGTGTGTGTATATATTTTACTCCAGAAATGTGTTCAGAGTGCATTGTTCATTGTAAAATACAGTCTTGGATTTATCAAAACATATTTTCAGCTGCAACAAATGTTAAAAGTGATAATTTCAAATCTATTTTTAAAGGGAGCATGTCATGTAAATTTTTTGTTTGTTTGTTTTCTTAAAGTTTGATACTTTAGGCTCTTCTTAAGAGTTAAGGAGTGTAATTTTTGTTTATACAACCATCTTGAAACACGTGATGTAAAGATGAGTTTCACACTATGTCTTTTTTTTTTTCTTACAGGAAGATGTCAGCAGTTTATGATCAATGACCTGCACAAAAGATGAGCATTTTTCCAAGTATGCCCCACCAAACGTGACACCAACGGGCCGGTATGGGCTTCTTAAGACTTTTAGCCAAAATCATGGGTAGGGTCAGTACCTTCAGGTCCTATCAGTTTGTCCTCCTCCTGGCTGCCACACTCGCTGTTGTAGCTTTTTACTACTTCGGCTCAGAGAGACACAGCTTCTCCAGCACCACAAAGAGGATAAAGCAAACGCAGGCCAACAGCAACAGAAACGACGCTGACCTGACTTTGGACACCAGGATCGCACACCTGGCTGAATCTGAAGAGCAAGGAGGGGGAGAGCGAGCTGCAGAAGGGGAGAGCAACGTTTTTGTGTCCAGGAGAGGGGATTTGAAGACAGGTGACCAGCAATACCATGCTCTCATGATGTTCACAAAGGTGGACAGAAGCAGAAGCCTGCAGGATAAGTTCAGAGTGGCCATGTTGTCGATGGTGAAGCACGGACGTTTTTTTGAAGGGGAAGTGTTGGTGCTTCATTTTGTGAGCGACCAGGCAAGTCAAGAACTGGGAGAGAGGATGCTGCAGGAGTTTCTCCAAGATGCATCATTTAAATATGAGGTAAGAGTCAACTCTGTTAACCACTGATATCAGCAAGAAGTCCTCCAGACTCGTTATTTCATAATAGATTAATGCCCTTCAAATCACCAGAGTTTGACCTTTTGTTCTTGGGAAATAGTTAATAGGTGAAACGTTTCTATAATGCAGTAAATGGCTGTAAATGTTTGTTGGAAGATTAAATCAAGCTGTTGCTATTGAGGCTGTGGTTAAGGTTCAGACACATGGGGGCAGTGTTTGACTGCTAAAATGAGCCATCACAAATATGAAGATACCTCGCTGTTCTCCTCGCCAACAAAGAGGATTATGTCTCTTGCATGTTTTTTTTTTTTAAATGTCTTGCCCAGATTCTTCTCTTTTGTATGCATCTCACAGCATACAATCAAAACTCTATTTACAGATTTTTCTCTCTTTTCTTTTAAATCTTTTCTGGGAATCTTTCCTCCTTTGTTTTCCTGCCTTCAGGAATGTCTCATTATGTAAAACATGCTGTGGGGATATTCCAGCTCTCTATTATCTGAGGATGATCCACTTCCTGTTTTTAATGGTTAGTTTACTCAGCTTGGCATCCTGGCAGTTTGAAGCCCACAGGTTGGATTACATATCTGACTCTGTCAGACTCTTTATAAGCACAGCTGAAAAGACGAATGCAAAGTGCTGATACATTCACCGGTCGGATATTTGCATTAGTAACTGTTTGCTATATCACTAAGGACATGAAAGGTTATGTCCAATGTTGTTTTAAGACTGAATTAAGATGCCAAACATTTGTGGCAAAATTTTATTATTCTTTAGTATTTATAGATAGTCTTAAAAGTGATAAAAAGCAGTTAAAACTGTTTTCTGAGTAATAATAAGCATCATGTTGGTGAAGATTATTGAACTACTTAGAATAATAAGCATCCTTACAATTGGTAATAATTTGGATTTGAAAGGAAAGAGCAGATTTTATTTTTTAATTGTCAGGCAAAATCTGACCAGAAAAAGCATAATTTATGACCAAAGTGTTGAAGGAATACAGCGTGAATATTGTAGTAATTTTATCACTTAGCAGCCGATTTCTGATGGAGATTTCTCAGTAGAAATACAGCAGGAATTACCTAGCCTTTATACATTTTTTTATTTTTTATTGTAGATTAAACCACATAACTTGTACTTTTTTCCATTCTGCCGAGGTTTGAAGTGACCTAAGGCAATACTAAACAGTGACATGGAAACAGAGCAGATGACTGATTGGACAGAAACAACCCTCTCTTGTGGGTGTAAACAACAACATTTCTGCAGCAGCTGACATTTCCTTGTTTTCAAAAGTAGTTTTAAAAATTTGAGAGTTTGTTTCGGCATGAGCTCCCAAACAAAATAAGAAAATGTTATCTCTTGCATATCATGTGTATGAATTTTAAAAACTGATTAGCTCCGTGAGTAAAGTTCTGTCCAAAAGCCTTAAGCCACTCCTCGTTTCTTTATAGTTTTTCTTCCAACAAGTTAGACTTTCGTTTAATCTTTGCAGTAGTTCAGGCTTTCTGCAGGCTGCCCAAAAAAAAGGCAGCTTTTGTGACAGTGTTGTGTTCAGTGTAACAGTCAACTTAGCAACAAATAAATACATACAAAAAAAACCCCAAACATTTGTAGCACTTTATTACTAATCTTTTTTTTTAAAGTTTGAAAGGAAAAAATAAGTGTTTTGTTACTGGTTTATGTTGTGGAAAATCCCCACATATATCTACAAAAACTGTGGAACCCCCCCCCCCC
>NC_051453.1:8763390-8914311 GCF_001649575.2 Kryptolebias marmoratus | reverse complement strand
ATATATATATATATATATATATATATATATATATATATATATATATATATATATATATAATGAAAATCCTTTAAACTTTTTTTTAAATTAAAGTTACAAGCTCTGTAAATGTAGATGATGCCTGGATTGAGCCTGCAGGCTTGGCACCCTCTGTGTTTTCAGTCTCCAGACCAATCCTTTTTAACATGGTACTTTAAGATCCGTCTTAAAACATTATTTTACCCCCACTGATACAAGTACAACTACTCACTTTCCTGATATGTGTGTAAATATGCACGGACACACACAAACAAAAGACCTGTCATAAATATAAATGAGACGGGGAGTCCCTAGAGCCTGACACCAGCGTTGATATACAGGAACACTCATGTCCTTGTCGGCTCATCTCGGTTTTCATTCCTTTTTTATTATTTATCTTTAAGAAGCACAAGGATAATGCAGTGGTTATGCAATATTTTTAGCTCCATTACCATCCAGCAGCAACAAATTTAGGGGACCGTTTGCCATTTGGAACGAACAGCCTGCAGAGTCACACTGTCCAGAAGCTTTGCTCCTCATTACTACAGACTGTCCTTCACACAACATCCCGGAGTCCTGGGCAGTGTGTCCGACAGTGCTAATGAGTGTATAGAAATTGAGCAGAGTTTGGACTTAAAAACCAAAAACATTTCTGTTAACAGAACGTCTGTCTATGTGTGTGATTATTTTTGACAAGCACAAACAAACCACCGCACTTCTTTAAAGGAAAAGCTGCAACAAATAGAAAAACAACTCATCGGGTCATGTAAATGGTTAAATAGGAAGTGAATTCTCTTGGACCCTGTATGTTTAACCAGCAATATTCAGGCCAAGTGAAGCCTAAATTTTCCCTGAGGCCCTTTAAGTGAATGTCCTGCTGACTCTGCCTCTGGTGAGCACATTTTAAGTGTTTTATAGTCTAAAAGTTTCCATTTTCTCTCTCTAATACTTGTTTGACTTGAGAAGTACTGCAGTGAACTAAAATCAACACTTTTGCAAAGCGTGGCTTTTTAAAGTCAGCTGTGTGTTCCTTTTTATAAAAGTGCTAACATTTAACAGAATACTCACAGAAATGTAAAAGAAGATGTTACTATTTGCACTGGTGAAGAATCAGAAGTAGCTAAAGCAGTGTTTTTTTTCTGGTAACAAAATGAGTAGGTTTGAATTTTACCTAATGGTCAAAATTGAAGACATTGGTTGTTGTTGCATATGTCAGCAAAAACACCAGAAAGTTTTTTTTTCACAGTTTTAATTGGATATCACATTACCACAATATTAATACATTTGATATGACAGCCCCAGTCATTTAGGCCAGATAAATGCTAATTTATTAACCAAAATGTCTGACATGTCCCGGTCATTAAATCAGCCAGTTTTACTGCAGGTTTAACACTTGTTCTGTAAGATGACTCCTCTTCGTTCGTCTTGCCTTCAGATTTTCTTTCATGACGTGGTGGAGCTCACTCATGAGCTGTTCCCCATAGTGGAGGCCATGCAGAAGCACTTCAGCGCCGGCTCTGGTGCTTACTACAGCGACTCCATCTTCTTCCTGTCTGTGGCCATGCATCACATCATGCCTGAAAGTAAGACCTGCAGCATTTTCAGTCACCTATTACTTCTGGAGCTATAGATGTAGTTCATCTTTCAAATTAAGTTGGATGACCTTTTAAACAGGTTCGCAAATAAACACAATTCCAGCTGAAAATGTGCCATTATTCAAACCACTGTTTTGATATTTTGTGTCACATTTTGTCAAATCAAAGTAATTATTTCTCACTACACTCAGTGTTCATTCTCTCAAATGGTAGCTTATATAACTCAG
The DNA here is from genome assembly GCF_001649575.2 of Kryptolebias marmoratus. Taxonomy (NCBI): domain Eukaryota; kingdom Metazoa; phylum Chordata; class Actinopteri; order Cyprinodontiformes; family Rivulidae; genus Kryptolebias; species Kryptolebias marmoratus. The sequence continues at coordinate 8,912,471 of NC_051453.1, read as the reverse complement.
GTGGAGGACAGCTGGAAAAGGCAGCTTGGGCAGGTATCTAAGAGACACGTGGCGTTCTGCAGAGGCCCTGGGGCGTGAGGAAGGAAGGATGTGCTGCGCTGCTGCTGCCCCCTGTGTTGGTTCTGGCAGTGATCTCTCCTCTGTTGTGCACGGTTGCTGCCCACTTCAGTGGAGGTGCAGCATGGGGTGTCAAGCTGCAAAGATGAACTAAACTATTAGGCTTTGAGGTTTTAATCAATAGCAGTCAGAGGCCCAAATGTGAAACCTGAAGTCTGAGCCTTTCAGGCACCAGAACGCCATTTTATTGTAGCTCGGGGGGGGATATGATGGTGAAGTGTGACGTGATCCATCAAATCGTTTTATTATATTGAGTGCAATTAAGTCGCACTAATTGCTGCCTTTTATTCATTAACATAGGGGAAATAAAGTATTATCATTGTATTGTTAATAATTGCATGAGAAGCAGCAAGAACATGGCTATTTGTTTTTCCATTAAAGAAAGTCTCTGTTGTTTGGTATGAAGTGTTGAAGATATGCAACGTTTGGTTGTCATGTAGCTCTGAGGAGTAAAGTGGTGGAGCTCAGATTGTTTTGACTGTCCTTTAACCACGTCATTTAGTGGAACTCTGTGTGACAAACAGTGAAAGTGGTGGTGTGTGTCTGGTGCGTCATGTTTCGTTCCCAAAAAGATTGATTGTCAACATGCCTCACCAGTGTACAGCGTGTGTCCAAGTGGTCACATGTTTCTATTTAAAGAATGCTTTTATCTGGAAAGGGCATGATGTGTTGTGGGTCTCAGGAGAAATAGGGTAGTGGGTGTGGGTTGTGTACAAACCTGATGTATTATTTTCTCCACATTGTGCTTTTTTTTTGATTGACTGTTTTTCTGAAAAGGCCTTTTCATTCAGCAGACAGGGAACATTGTTTCTTATTAATAACACCATAAGAACAAAAGTGATGTCCAGAGATTAAACAGTTGAGCTGTTGTTGGAAGAAATAAGTTTGAATATCATTTAACTTGTGAAGATGTTGATGTTATGAGTTTAATTTGTTTATTAACAGAGAATTTATTCAATAAGTCATTGCCATTCTAGATTTAGTGTAAAAACAAGCACACACTCAGAGCAAGAAAGACTTTGAACAGTTTAGTTTTATCTTATTTTATTGAACCTCTCAGTTCTAGATAAGATAACATGTTGATTATTCAGCTTTGTTCAGTTTTCTCACTGCAATGCACTAATATTTAAAATCCTCACAGTTAGGGGCAAGATTTTAATTAGTGCTGCACAATATTAGAATAACCTGCAATGTGTGATATTATTGTTTAATATTATGATACCCCTCACTTTCGCTTCTTTCACTATTATCTAAACTAGGTGTGGACATCAAGGCCAGTGAGTCTTTGGGATTGAACAAATAAATTATTAACATGCAGACCATGATTGCATGACACTTGACATATAATATTGCAGCCCAAGCATTCCTTTGCGATATTGATGTCGCGCTCACTGATGCTGCAACCACAATAAATTTTTGATGTATTGTGCTTCCCTAATTTTATTCCACCAAAAGTCCCAATGAAGAAAAAGAAGCTTTTGGAATATGAGGTAGAATTGCTTTCAAAAATAATAATCCAAATGAAAATTTGACATATGAACAAACTGTGTTCTGTGCTGGAGAAAGTAAGGTTTGATTTGAAGTTGAGATAATTTTGCAAGGAACGAGTATTGTGTCAGACATTTGAACACATCGTCAAAAAGCAAACACTGTTGAACATGCAGTCCCTAACAAAAAGAGAATGAAGAATAAGACAGAAATACCACAGCACACAGCCGGTTTAAAGATAGGAAAGCTTTCTAAACACTGTTTCTGTCAGTGGAAAGGTGTTACATGTTTTTGTATTCCCTCTGGAGCGCTCAACATGCCGGGACTTGAGGTTTTCCAACAACACGACTCTTGAGTTTTCCACCTTTGGTAGAAGCGGCTCTGTTAATGTGTTAACTGCTCTAACAAGAGACAAAAGGTAGCTCTAAGTGTTATATTCAGATTACTTTAGTTCTTTGTTTTTGTTGATCATTGATCACACTTTTAAATGCCATGTACCACTAATAAAACTGGTTGTTATACCTGTGTAGGCCTTTTATATTGGCAAGGTTTTCAGACAAATGAAATCTTACCTTTCCATATCAGTTTCCATATAGTTACTAGAAGAGTTCATGACCTGGAAATGTTCTGATTTGTCTCGTTTTGATGGTGGTCTTTATGCATGGTACCTGACCCCAAACTGCACAACTCTCTAGTGATGATACAGAAAAAACAAAAATCTGTACGAGTTTTTTTTTTATTTTTAACCAGCAAGTAAAAGTTAGACTTTCACTCCTGCTCAGTTATTTGGTTGTTCTGTTTTTCTTGTACCCTTTAGTACATTTAGAAAATAATACACCTTTTAAGTGTCTTGTTCTCTAATTGTTTGTGTGGTGCCATTAAAGACAAAGCTTTATTCTGGACAAGATATCACAGAGTTGGTGTTTTTCAAATGCTCCACAGCCATTGGGGAAATATACAAAACAAATGCCAGTGCCAGGCATCCAAACAAGCAAAGAGGATGAAATTTTAAAATCACGAATTACCTTGAGCTGCTTCAAAAACTATACCTCACATACATCCTCCCTGTTGGATGGTGGATGAGCCATCAAAAGAAATTCAAGGTCAGCTGCGCTTAAAGCATTTCAAGTATTATTAATTTGTTTCATTATTATTATTTCTAAAGCCTCTCAAACATTTCTCTTTTACAGTTAGTTTGATCGTTAGTCGTGTGATTTGCAGCAGCTTTATTTAGTTTCTGACAGCAGAGTCCAAAGCTCAGGGTCATTTAAAGAATAGGTCAGCTAGTAAATGTTCATAAATCATAATATAGAAACATTTACTGTCATCATGGGGAAGAGGAACATTAAGCAAATTTCAGTCCATTCAAGTTTTGTTTTTCAGTCATTAAACAAATACAGCTATAAAATTGTGGCTGTGAAGTGAATGATAACCTGCAAATCAGGTTTCATAAACATACAGAAATTACCAGTTCTGTATGTTTATGAAAAACAAAGTGAAACTGAAGTTAGTAGGGAAAAGCAGCTGCAACCTTTTTCTTTTGAATAAATTTACTAATGTAGTTTGGCTAATAAAATGTAACTAAATTATATGACACTATAGCTACTTTGATAACTTTAACAAAATGACGTGTCTATGACTTGTAGACCTTAGAGTTTATATCAAACAGTTTTTGAAACGGGAAGCACGACAACAATCAGATGCCGTTGAGCTTAATGAGGGTGAAAATACGAAACAAAAGGCTGTTTTCCAGTGAGAGTTGGTGAAAGCTGAAAACAAAGTCCCGTCCAAATGGACCGTAAGTGCTCAAATCAAGACCAGTGTTAGGGCTTAATAAGGCTGACCCACTTACGTCCTGAAAAATGTGATGTTAGATAACAGAGTCCCTGTTGTGCTGCGGCTGAGCTGTGCTTTATTAAACAGAACTGTCTGATCTGATAGGAGCCTCATGGAAACTCTTAACCACCCAATGGAATTAGTGCTGGAGTATATTTCATCCCTGCTAAATACAAACTTAAATGCTCTACAGTCGACCAGAATCGGCCACTTATCGGTTTGATTGGCTTGATTGGTAACAAGCAGATCTGGCACCTTAGCTAAGCAGATAATTTGCACCAGAAATGACATATATGTGGTGAAAGCTTTTACTGAACGAGAAAAACTCAAAGTAACAAAACACAAGAGGCTTCTAAAAGAAACCAGATTTTCTTCAAGGTTGTGTCTGCTACTCGTTTTACCACTGAGTGGCATAAGTTCAGTAATATAAGCTATTTATGGAAAATTAGTTTGTGGCAGCCAGTAAATACCAAAAGAAAGATGTCCCCCAACACTAAAATCTTTACCCCACTTACATGTCAGGATTAGAATTTTTAAATGTTATACATTTTGTCTTATATAAAAATGGTTTGTTATTTGGAAGAAAAGAAAACTCTAGCCCAACTCTGACCTTCACATTACTTTGTGTTGAGTGAGTCATTGGTCCAACATCAAACCCAAAGCTTCACAATGTTGTAACAACTGAGGGCCCCCTTCCTGTCAGACTCCCACAAGTTAAACCCTGTTAGTGCAAACAAACAGCACTGACCACGCAGAAATAACTTTTCTGTGTTTCCACAGTGCATAAAGGCATTGTCATGAGCAGCTTCCGTGTTTGGAGAGCATCCGACAAACAGTTTGCTGCCGCTTTGCTGAGTTGTCTGTTTCTGTCTCCTACTTTACCGAAAACAAGCTCTCAAATTTTTTTAAGCACATTCTTCTCATCCAGCCTTCATAACTTAATGGTTACATTGAATTGTCTTTTTTTGATGATTCAAAGGCTTCGGGTGTAAGTTTAGTTTTTTTGCCCCAACCATTTCTTGTAAATTAGCAGTAATAGATAACGTTGTTGTTCTAACCTTGAAGTAAACAACTAGACTGGAGCCCATAGTTGGGCATATAGTTAGAATTACTATATTTTGGCTAAGAAGACAGAAGCCAGGCACCAATTTTGATATGTTTTGTGATCATTGACCTGTTGGAGCACCTAGCTGTACAGCTGGTTATTGAGGTCTTATGTTGAAGAAATCTCATATTGTTATCCTCCCTAATTAAAATGATCTTTCTGCATTATGTAAATAGTCCCAGAACATGATATTACCATCACCTTGGTTAACAGATGGTACACTCATAAAGTTGTACATCTTTCCTTTAACTTCTCCAAATCCATTTGTGGACACCATGACTAAACAAGTCAATATTATTTCTCATCAGACCATAAACTTTCCATCTACACTGTTTTTGTTTGTTCATTAGATCAGCTGCTCATTTTGTTGACGTCATTGATGGGGTAGCGCATGAAAACCTAATAACAGTGCTGTACAGGTGCAGTTCATGTTGAGTTGAAGGCAAGATAATGGTGAGCTGCAAAAAAAAAAAGGATTTGAGCAGTTTTTTCAAGGGTCATGATCTTGATGACAGTGTGACGTTCATCTGAACAAAGCCCACAGCCAGCCATTATTCTGTCAGCACCAGCTGTGCCAAACACAGCTTTCGTCAAATCAACCCATCAGTTTTTTTCTTCTTCTGCCTGCTAACTACAAGCTGTCATTTTTGACAGTGCGTCTCCAGTATCAGTTATAATGTGCCCATGGTGCAGCAGTCATGACTATTTTCCATCCTGTCATCACCATAGCTACCAGCAAAATAAAGGAAGCTGAAACAATGAACAGATGAGGGTCTGAATATCCTGGATACAGTTGTTGTGATTTTTTTTTTCTCTACAAACAACATAATACAGCTTTATGTGTTCAGATATTTTGGTACAAGGATCAGACCCAGAATGACATTTTCCTCTAACTGGTGCATTTTGCTTGTCTCTTTTAGGTCTGACGCGCATAGTGCAGCTTGACCTGGACCTAAAGTACAGGACCAACATCAGGGACCTCTTCCAAGAATTTGACAAATTCCCTCCAGGAGCAGTAATGGGCATCACCAGAGAGATGCAGCCAGTGTACAGGTAAACGCAACACGTCAAAAACATCTGCTACGTATTTATCCATCCAAGAGGAAACTAAACGCTGACATCTTGGAGTGACAGCTGACACAGAGCCAGTCTTCTTCCTCATCATGACTTGTGAAAGGTTGACTTGTGCTCAAAGAACTGGGAGTCTCTTTTTGAGTGTCCTTGAATGTCTGCTTGAATATGTCAAGTCAAAGGCTCGATCTTTTTATCCTTTCTTTTATTTTTTGTATTTGGGTTTATTAAATATAGTATTGTATTTCCTAATATTGCTTTATAATTTACATTTAATCCAACTTTTCAACCTATTTTGTACATTTTGTATTCACCAGGTCACCAGAATGGTGGGAAAACCTGTTTTTCTGAAAATCCAAGAAAAGCATTTTAACTTGTAATGCTGTTTGTTAATTTAGTAACACATTTTGAACTCACGATATACAGAGTTATTTAACTGTATTAAACTTGAATGGGTTTAGGGTGTTACAGCCTTTGTATTTTTCCAGGCAGGTTGTTTTGCCATTAATTACACAACACTAAACCGCAATCTACTTGAAAAAGTCCCTCACATATATGTGTAACATTATTAGTAATCCAACAATGACAGAACGATTTGATGCTTTCATGGGTACATGGGTCTGCAGACCTTTGTAGCACATTGCAGGTTAGTTTCTGCTCTTCATATTGGATAAATTATTGAGAAGTTGGCAGAATTCAAGCAGAGCTGGATCTTTTCAGGAGATGTTTTGTTCTTTTGGGGTTTGGGTATATCTGTGTCTGTCAGATCTGTTAGGAGTAAATAAGTAATCTGTTCAACCCTCAAACTTCAGCTGTGGCAACACACTGTTTGGTTCACAATAATCCCCCCTGCCTTGTACGCCGAGCTTACTGGACACTTGACATCAATCCGCTCGACTTTCTGAGTTCAGAATAACTTGAGGAATCGGTGCCATCTCATGGTTTTAGCACCACCTGCTCCTGCAGTGCTTCTGTACAGAACATTATGACTTAATAACAGAGATGGTCTCACAGTCACAGATTCACACTGATTTGTGTCCAACATGATAAATGTAAATCATGTAGATCAATTCTATTACATTTTAAAACGTTGATGTGGAAAAATGTTCAACTAATGTTATAATTTAGCTCTTTAACTCTTTGTCAGATCTGTGATTACATTGTCATGCTCATCTTAACTGGTTTCCTCTTATGTTGACTTTTTAGGACATTAAGATCATAACATATAGTTTCATTGAAACATGAACAAATAGAAGTTTGCACCGTATTTGTTAGTTTAGTATAAAGATGTGTGCTTTAGGAATCAACATGAAGTTTTTCTGTTTACGCACAAATCGAGTTTCCAGTGAATTTCTGCGACTTGGTGTGATCTCATCTGAAGTGTTGGAAACATGGTCGCCTGTTTTTGTGTGCGTCTTGACGAGCGTGTACGCGTGCGTGCCCACGTTCATCAACGCGAGGCTCCAACTTTCGAGCTCTTTGTTCCTCGGGCCGATTTTTTTTTTTTTTTTTTCCCATCCATCTCCAAGACACTAAGACAAACAGTCCTGGTCCGTTTACCTCAGTGTTACCAACGAGGCGCAGCATCAGAACAGGACGTCACGACACACGCGTTTGTGTGCGGGGTAGTAAAGCGGCGCGAGGCTGGATCAGGTGGGATATTTCGGCGAGCAGCTGCTTGTTTCTGTAAACACGGGCAGGTGGTTTCCTCTGGGGTCTTTTGGACTGCGTGTGAATGAAACGGTGAAGCATAATGACTGTGATTTTAGCACAAAAGCAAATAAAGATAGGCTTGCAGTCAGCTGTCAGTGCTGCTTTTGTAGTTTCTGTTGACTGTTTTGGAAAACATTTTATTCATGTCGTACACTCAGTACGTCCCCGGGGCTTGGAGGAGTTTATAGTTTCTTTAAGATAAAAGAAATGTTGCTGACTAGCTTTAACATTTTATTCCAACCAGTCTTCCTTAATCTGTTAGTCCATATAGCATATCTCTTATCTGTTTTTTTTTTTTATATATATATATATGAGTGATCCTCTGCTCCATAAGTGTAATCACATTCATATCCTTTTGTTTCTGGGCACTATAAAAGCGAAGTTGCATTTTTCCTGCCAGCCTGCAGTTGGCTCCTTCATCTCCAAACAGATCTCTGTCTGTCCTCAGCCTCTGTGGCCGGGAGCTTTACCAACCCTGGGAAACCCCCACTAATGTTGTTCCTGTGAGGCTGGACACACTTAATTTAAGGCAGATAGGCCGGGCCCCTCAGCTCGCACAGCCTCGCTGGCAGAAATCGTGCACACAACCTGTCAGAACTGGTTTTCTCTGATTGTCGACCAGCTGAACTGTGCACTGGGATGGTTTTTGTGTGTCCACAGTCGTTGTGTGGGGAATGTGGTTTTGAACTTGGGTCAGTAGAATAAGTTGATCTTAAAACAATTCCAGTAATTGATTTTTTTGTTTTCCTCTCTTTTTTTAAAAGAGGAAATTAAAGTCTGTGCAGCTCTGGGAGGCATTGATGTCCACAGCTACAGCTTGGGCTCTTGAAGCATGAATATCTCTAAAAATCAACAGTGTGCACTGTGATCTTTGCATACAAATCTAAACTTCTGACTAAACATAATATATTTAGTATTTACTCTATGCACCCAAGGACAGGGCAGAGTTTCATTTAGCATGCAGTCCAGATGGAAGGAACACTTCAGACAGATCTGCTACTTGTTTCCATTCGTTTTAAAAAAAAAAAAAGAAAACGCTTTGTTTAGCCCTCAAACAGTAGATTTCAAAAATATTTTAGTCTTTGAAACCTGCTATTAGCAAGGCACACTGCGTATCTTCACCACTGAAGTGTTGCCTTGCATTCAGCAGAGGGGTCTCTCAACTCCCACTCTGTTTCAGTGTTAATGGGCAGAACACTATGCAGGATAATGCATCCTCCCACCAGTCACATTCACAGCACATCCTGCCACTGAAAAGTTTTTTTTTTTTCATCTCTTGTTTCTTCCTCCAGCTGGGTCAGTAATTTTTTAAAACCTTGGAGATTAAACCCATTTCCCTGAACGTCTCAGTCACAAAACCATTAAAGACATTTTTTATTTAGCCAGAGAAGAATCCCACAGAGACACAATATCTTCCCTGCCAAGGAGCTCTGGTCATATAATGAGGTATAACTCTTTTAATACTTTGTGTAATGAGTGTTCATCTTGTGTTTTAGCCTGTCTAACAGATGGATATTATAAATTTTACTTTTGTGAGCTACTTTGCATGTTCGCTGTCACATATAAAACTTTTATTATTATTTATATATACATATGCATACAGTGAATCAGAATTTATATTTTTAGCAGGACCTTTAATTTTTAAATGCTCATTTCTTCCCAGAGCCAGATCATTGTGTAACAAGAAAGGACCAGACATCTCATTTCATTTGTGAACCCCCCCTGAGCAGAGCCTCTCCCCCCGTCAGCAAGAGAGTTTTACTCAGCCATCAGAGAGCAGGCTGTTTCTTGTCCCGAACAAAGTGAAGGACACAGTTGTATGTGATGGCAGCACAGAATGTCCCCATCATCTGCTAATGCTTTTCCATTCTTTCACAAGTCAAAGACACTTCACTTGAAAGATTGGCCACAAAAAGCTGGAGACGAGAGAGGATGGTGTGAACTGACAGAGTGGTCGCGCCAATCGAAGCTAGAGGGTTGTAAGAGTCCGGACTGTACTGTACAAGACAACGAGGGTGGAAAAAAAGAAAAAAGTGTTGTCTGTCAGGATCACCGCTTCGTCGTTTGAGCAGGTTTGAGCCAAGCTTCAGTTGTCAGACAGATGTCTGCACATTTGACTCATTCATCTCTTCAGTTTGGTTGTACAGAGACATTTATAGTCGACTCAGGATCTGTGGAGAAAAATCGAGCTGGAATAACTCTCAGCTGAGATGTTAGAATGTCAGAGACCAAGATGCCAAGAATTTTTGGATGAAAGTACAAACAGATTTGATTAGAATACTAATAAAGCTTTGGTTGAGTGAACACTATTGACAAATCCATTTGTTAAAATTGTAGTTGTTTCAATGCACTGCTTTTTATTTTATTGTTTTTTTTGCTAAATTGAATTCATCTTTGCATTTGGCATTAGGCTCCACTAATGCTTAGCTTCAAAGTCCAGATGTAAAATGTTGATGAATTCAGGACTAAAGTTGTTTTTAAATGACTCCTAAAGTAAGAATACTTCATATCATTAAACGCCTGTTGCTTCAAGTTCCTTTCTCTTCTCCTGCTGACTTCCTCTGCTTTCATGTAAGATGCAAGAACACAATCCAGGATGAAAGAAATGAGAATGAATAGTTTTTCTTTTTTTCTCATTCTGGTTCCACCCCAGTTATGATCATCTCTCATTTCGCTTGTGGCCTTGAGTGCAACATTAATAATAGTAAAGACGAATCACTCTATTAATTGTGAAAACTAGAGAAAACCCTTAGAATCAGATATAAGAATAGGTTATTTAAACAGAAGGAAATGTTATATTATTATGTTAAAATTATACAAATCAAACAACATAATTTGTGCAGATCTGAATTATGTTTCATCTTTTTTCTTTTCTTTGCTTTAATAAATTTGAGACAAAACATCTTCCATTTCTTTGGTCTGTTTTTGTTGTTTTGCACTTATAAAAACTTGATTTTACAATCTGGCTATGAAGGCATACTTGAAGAGAGGAAGAAAGGCCATAAATATTTTACTTTTACAAAGAAACTTCATTCAAACTATCTTTGACTGCTGAGATCTAATATTTGTTTCTCCTCTCGACTCAAAGGACTTTGTCTGCCGTTCCCTTATCCTTCACTTCTAATAACCGGAGTGGGGTTTGTTACATATTATGGCTTTTGCTCACAGTAAATTCTAGTGATTAAAACGGCATCGTGGAAAAAGCCTGTGTAAATGTTCCCCTCGCTGAACTCGCTCGTCCAGGACGTGTCTTGTGGCACGTAGACCCAACATCTTCAAAATGATAAATGCTCCACACGGGCCTCAAGTCCCCAGCTCCCAACACAAATGGCTGTTTAAAACATGGGGACAAGCTCCAGCTGCTGAATGTAGGTCAGCAATAATATCAAAGCATGACTCAGACTATCTGCTGCTCCCTCTGCGTCTGATCAAACTGCACAGAGAGAGGGCTTTACTACGCAATGCAAAGCATATTTATTCAAGAAAGTTTCCCACATACATTACTTGCACCGAGAAAACTGACTAAACATATTACCCCTTGGCAACTATGCATTCGGGATCGTTTTCCATAAATAATTTAATCTGCAGTAAATTTCCACCAGCAAGGCGAGGACTAAGCGTCGTCTGAGTTCTCTGGCACGTGTGCAATGTGTTTGCAAGCGTCCTGGCCGAGGGTACAATCCCATTTATCCTCGTGTTCAATAGGATTGGAACATTTCAGCGCAAGTTGTTAGTGTGTGGACAGGAGCATTTTGTACTTTCAGACTCAACCACTCACTCCTAAAAGGGGGAAAAAAACAGAAAAAAAACGTACAAGTACGGAACTGAACAGGATGGTCTCCACAGATTTACCAAGAACCGTGAAGAAGAATATAACAATGTAATTATGCAGTTATTATTACAGAATAACTGTGGAGGGATGGCAGTAAATACTCACTCCAGAAGAAATGTTTATTTTGCTCATTGGAGTCAGGAGTACAGTTTTATTTTTTATTTTTTTACCAGCCATGAGCAACACAATAAGCCAACATTACAGTCAAGCCAAACTACTCTGTAGCACACAAACATGAAGGCAGCCTCCCACAGCTTGTTGCAGGATTGTTAACTAACCTCCAACTAACCCCTCTTCTTTCCACAGACACACCTTCTGGCAATATCGTAAGGAGAACCCAAACACCCGAGTAGGCGAGCCTCCTCCTGACGGCCTCCCGGGCTTCAACAGTGGCGTGATGTTATTGGACCTAAGTGCTATGAGAGCATCAGCTCTCTACAACCAGCTGCTGAAGCCCAACAATGTGGCCAAACTAGCAGAGCAGTATCGCTTCAGAGGCCACCTGGGCGACCAGGACTTCTTTACGATGATTGGCATGGAGCATCCTGAACTGTTTTACTCCCTGGCCTGCGGCTGGAACCGGCAGCTGTGCACCTGGTGGAGGGACCATGGATATGGAGACGTGTTTCAGTTGTATTATCGTTGTGACGGACCCGTTTACATTTACCATGGGAACTGTAATTCCCCAATACCAGACGACTGAGCTTTGGACAAACCTCATACCGATACTAAAAAAGACATCTACAGAGTAGTTTAGCGGATTTATCTTTTCTGCTTTTTTTGGGGAGTCAGAATTGAATTTTATTCATTCATTCAGGACCACAGACCCTTCTGGTGTCACAGTTTTTGCCCCCTGCTGGCCAAGGGGTTATTAAAGAGCCATCCACCACCAGGCTTATTCTGGTCCTCATCGTTTCTTTTTGTGGAAAGGCGATGACATAAATAATGGTAATGTAAGAAGGAACATGCTTTTGCATTGGTCTGACAGACCAGTGCAGCACCTTGTTAGAAAAAAAATGCATTTTATACCTCCTTTTATTTTTACCCTCCTAGTCCTGGTCCTAGGATGGTGCTAGAACGAGCTCAGAGCTGGTTCAACTTCAGAACCAACTAGGAATTAATACTACTGTAGCACCAGACTTCCTGGTTCTGAATCAGCACTGGAACCCCTTTGTAGCGCGTTAAATGTTTTTTGGTGCATTGGCACCACTGCTGTGTCAGCCCTACTTTCGCTCCCGTGAATGAAGTATTCTGTAAATCCAACCTGACGAGTCGTTTCTCACTGATGTCAGTGTCAAGGGATTTTTGTTGATACATTAAATTATTTCCACCAATGCTGCTTTGAAAGCCAAATTAATTAAAAATAAGTAAATTAAACAACTTTGCCCCAAAAAAATAAAATTATTTACGAAAGTTTAAATGTTGGATTAATAATAGCAATAAAATTAATAAACATGTTAATTAATAACTGAGACCTAAGAAAAGTTTTGTTTTTTTTCATCTGTTTTTATTTTTTGTCTTCTCACTTCAGACTTCAGCTCAACAGAATTTTCTTCAAAGGCTCACCTGCATTATCCTTTTTTATTTTTTTTCTGCAACACCACAAGATGTGAGGTTTCATCTGTTGTCATTTATTTCTCACCTGGATGGCTCAGAGAAATATTAAAGTGCTTTGTTCACAGCTACTGAACCCCGCACAAACAGAGCTGCGTCTTTCAGGTGGATCTTCTTTTTGCAATAAAGCCATTTGTGGCAGGCAAAGGGGATCAAATCCTAAAGTAGGTCGAGGAGTTTTGGAGAGGTAAGGGTTAATAACGCCGGCGCTGACGGCCATTGTTGGTGTCCTGTATTTGCACTTTATCTGAGGCCAAACGCAAACCTCTCTCAACCAGCGAACACGTTTCAGAGAAAGTACCGAAGCCAGGAGCGTGACTGCAGATGCTGACCCATTTTTAGGGTTTTTTTTATGCTGTGCTGACGGAGCTGACATACAGATTCAAAGAAATGTCAGCACTCAATATCAATCAGTGTCTGCGGTGATGCACAGCTGAACACACACACAAACACAGGAGGGTGTACAGCAGTTTGATGTTTCAACAGTGAGCACCTGCATTAGCTGAATACCCTCAGGAAAAAAGTGAGACAGTGTTAAAATATAAACAATTCTTTGTCTGTAATCACTCCCTTTTGCTGTGTCAATTTATTGAAAGAGACAGAATAATATCTATCAGCTTTGACCCTTGGACAGAAAAAAACAAATTTCTATTTGATATTTCAATGTACTACTTATCAAGTTACTTAAATGTATATTACAAAGCATTTAGGTCATGTTTTTGTGAGCTCAGGAGATTGTGTTCATCATTCCTATGGAGGGTTTTAAAACCTGCTTGTTTTAAATGTTCAGACATAGTGAAGGTTATTGAAGTTGGCTATTAAAATTACAAAGTTAAAATAATTTTTTGAGCAATTATGCACCATAAAATCTAAACTAAAAAGACCCAGATTGTAAATCTGCCCTTTGCTTGGTGTAAAAACTGCTTTAAACCAAAAAATAATTGGCTATCCTGGCATCTGATTATTGCTTGATATCGGCAGCCCGATGATAATGAATCTCTTTAAATGCATGTATACGCTGTACATTCATTCATTCATTCATTCATTCAATCTTCCATGTTTTGGTTCCTGCTGTGAACCAACTCTTACAGTCGTTTGCCCGTATCTCTGAGCCACCTCTGTCAATGGGAAATTAAAGTGTTTCATTCAGAGAACTACCACAAAAGGCGCTAAATGACTTGTCATTTTCTGTCAACTCAAAAGTCCTCCAAGAACGGTCGGTGTCAGCCTGAACGTCACTGAAAACCCACCGAGGGCTGCTTCTCTCCAATGAAAAGTTTTCACGTGCCTGTAGATCCCGTGGCTTCGTCTAGGGAGCAAAGAAAGGAAGTTTCACGTGTCACGTGTTACTTGTAGACCTTTATGACTTTGCATGAGCAGAGTTGAGACCTGAAGCTCGTAGAATACAGAAGATAGAGAATACATATAGAATAAACCTAAACATCCAAGCACTGCATTTGAGCTTTGTTGGGAATGGGAAATTAATTTGGTAAGGTACATTATAAACCACAGGCAACCTGTCATTTACAATGAACAGACTGGAACATATTTGATCTGTTCCAAGAGTTACATCTATATTACAGCTATTTATTCACAAAACCTGAAATCCCAAGGCTTTCTGGGAAGATGTGAGCTGTGAAGGCTGGCTGGGAGCCTGACCCATATAATATACAGCAGCAGTGTCTGGGAGAAATTAGGTCCCTGTGTTGTCCTACTTCCAAGTGTGCAGGGAAAAATGTTCATCAGTGTCTAATCTTTTACTCAGCAACATTTTACCTAAACCAGGATTGTTCCGTAAATCTGTTAAAGGTGTTTAAACCTGACCAAGTGTTTAAATTGGATGCTTTCTCGAGAGGTAAAAATATTGGTGGCAAATCAATTTATAATCATTCCCTTGTGTTCATAGTCTTCTTTTTGTGGAACTAATATGACCGTAACCATTTCTGCAGGGCATCAAAATCCAACTGGTGCATACTGTAGGACCACAAGAACAAGCAGCACATCTTCATTTAGAATAAAATACACCTTCATCCGTGCATCTATCTTCTGCTGCTGTGGGTGCAGGGATCTCCAGTCCTCGCTCTTCCCAGCTGCCTCTTCCAGCTTATCCAGAGGGTCTCCAAGGTGCTCCCAGGTCAACTGTGAGATATAATCACTCCAGCTAGTTCTGAGTTTGCCCCACAGTCTCTTCCCAATGGGACATGTTCGAAACGCCTCCTCCACCCAGAAGGCATAAACCACCTTAACCTGCTCCTTTCGATGCAGAGAAACATCGACTCTTAAGAACTCATCCTATCCACACCTTTGAAACCAATCATTCTGTGGAAGAAGCTCATTTCCACTATTTGTACTCTCAATCCCACTCTTTTAATCATTAGTCATAGATCATGATCATAGCTGATGTTTGGAACGTAGCTCAATCAGGAAACTGAGAGCTTTGTCTTTCAGCTCAGCTGTTTCCACCATGACAGATCAATACAGCGTCCACAACGCTGCCGACACGACCCAATCCCCGTATCAGCCTCCCCGCTCCGTTTTACCCCCCCCATTCACAAACAAGACCCCAAGATACTGCAACTCCTCAACTTACCAAACCAGAATTAGCAATCTGTCCTTTTCTGTTAAATCAGATAATTCTTATATGGCTATATTTCAAGTTTATTCCACTTCTTTGTGCTGTGAAATGACATGCTCATACGGCTGTTACCTGGCGAGACAAACACTTTGACCCCTTTTTGTGGTATTTATTGGTGATACGTGACGTCTTATGCGTATTGAGGCCACACAGATCGCTTCTGGCGAGATTATAAGGAGGGCATTTGTTGGGGAGCATAAAAGGAGCTGGCGAGCAGGTGTGTGCTGATTTCGTGTAATGCTAAAGGACAATTGTGCTTACAAAACAACCTTGATGTGTCTGTGCTGATTTAATATCACTGTAGTTACCCATCTCTTCTAAGACGCGTTCAACTGAGCGCTAACGTTTATGTAGACACACTCTGACACATATAGTAATGCACACACACATAGCTTTTATCTTACACAAGCTGGTGCCAGAAAAAGCCTTTTGTTAAAGAAGCTCAGTTATACCAACCCTCTCTGAAGCATGTGTGTCAGGAAGACATGAGACAAAAAACAAAAGGCCACAGAAGTGGGTCAGTGTGTTACAGGCCGTGTACCAATCCAGCGGTGTCGGAGCTCCCGAAGCCATTCACAGCCTCTCCACAGCAGCATTAAAAGAACAAAAGTTTAGAACAGGCCGGAGGTCCTTAGGTCACCATTATGATACCATTTGTTGGGAGATTCACCAGATCTCGACTGCCTTACTATGACTGACTTTTAGAATTATTTCAGCAAACAGATTTGTCCATGTTTGAAAAGCTTTACATTTTTTTCTCAGTGGTTAGTGCTGAACAGAAGGAGACTGAGTCACAAACTCATGGTTCAGTGTGATGAGAGTGAGCAGCTGCCCTGCAGAATGTGCTAAACTCATGGGTGGAAATCAGCATGAAATGATGCTTCTACGGATTCAGGTCCAGCTTCAGAGGAGATCAGAAGACACGAAGGCTTGATTGGCGAGTTGTTTAATTGAGAACCAGGGTTGACTAAGATATAACCTAATATTCTAATATTCTGAACTTCTTTTCTTGTTTTTTGAAGACATTTCCCTTCTCATCTGGGAGGCTTCTTCAGTTGTAGTTTTCTAAGTTGTTCAGACATTGAAACACTGAAGTCTGAAGCAGGTACTTGTGTCATCGTCCGGATGCTTGTGAAACTACCACAGTTTGTGTTTGGGTGCTTTATCACCAGCTTCTGGATGAGAGTCCTGTTTGGTTGGAAGTGCACCAGGATGTGGTGTTTGGAGAAAATCCTACTCCTGCAACATACGAGAGGGCTTATACTTTTTGTGCCTGTTCTTTTTCTCTTCCCGTTCAGTTTAGCAGAGACATTTCCTGGACAAACATCTTCTGTTTGACTCTCACCACCCATTGAAATCCAAACTTTCTGTCATCAGAGCTCTGCACCATGGAGCCAGAACTGAAAAGTATCGATGAATATGCAGCTTTCAGGCCTGAAACCCCAAACAAAAATCTTTATGAAGCTAAAATGTAGAAGTTACTTATTTGCCACTGACTTTCCAGTATACTTATTTTCTTCCTGCCTTTCATCTATTCTATTTTTTTATTTGTTTTTGCTCTGCCTCTGCTGTGTGACTGGCTTTGATGTGACTGATGATTAAGTATCGTTGTCAAGTCCAATAACATCAGAGATGAGCTGCAGCAATGGACAGTAGAGGGAAAACAGATAACCCTTTTTTTTGTTCAGTTTTAAAAACTAAAATGACAGCACAGTCAATAACCACCCAATTATCACAAACAGCAAGCCAAATAAACACCAACATCCTGTTTGTATTTCTCCAATTATTCTTTAGTTAGTTTCTCATAAATATTAGAGCTCTGTGTTGCATCGGGGCAATAATATTCCATTTCCAAATTCAATCATTTCCACATATCTTAAAAAAAACATCTGCATATTAAAGATGTTTTATTATATTTTGGATCTATCTTGCATATTTTACCTGCTACTTGTCTTAAATAATCTTGCTCAGATTGCATGAATCTGAAGCACTTCATTAGTTGAGTGCACCAGTTCATTCATTTCTTTTTTATTTATTCTGTTTTATGTCAGGGTCAAATGATGAAGTAGGCCATGTTATTAAGCACATTTTGACTCGGTGCATTGCTTTAATATTGATGAAAGGAGAAGGGATGAGAGAGGACGTGACACAATGCAAATGGAGTCCGAGTGTGGCGGCAGGACACAGCTGAGCAGGCTGGTTTTAACTGATGACTTGTTTTTTTGTTTTTTTTTTTGCTCGAACTGAAGTTGATGCAGAAAGAACAGATGCAGAAGCTGTGGAGTCCTTTAATTTCCCCTGTCTGACAGAAGCTTGTTTTGTTGGTGCTGCAGGTTAGAACCATCAGCCTTTGCCAGCTTGACCCATATGCTGCGCCCTAACAACATACAGGTGTTCCTGCTGCTCCAGTTTCTTCTTTCTGTCTTTGTTTTGATTTCTCCACTACAAACCTGCTGTGCACAAAGGTATGACGAATGAAAATGACTCCCTCTCCTCCACGAAAGCGCTTTGGAAAGCAGCAAGATTGCCGGGCGGACCACTGACGACGTGCAGCTGCTTGATCAATAAGGTGCGCTCTGTTCTGTACCATTTGTTCAGCTGCGATCAAATTAAAATCAGCAGTGAAGAAATGACTCATTCTGACAGTTTTTTTTCTTTCTAATTTATGCTCGCCACAATGCAAATGGGAAATTGCAAATCCACTTATTGACAAAGCTGTCTGCTTGGAACCGAGTGCACCCAAAGGGAGCTTTACCATAACTTGCTTTGCCATGGATGGCCTCCTTCCATATGAGGATTTCAGCCCACGTGCTGCTCTGATGTGACAGAAAACCGAGCACCTGTGTTTGTGTGCCTGTGTGACAAAACTGAACTGATTTTACTATATGTACGTATACATTAGAGCAAGCTGAGACACGTGGCGTTTTTCTACAAACACAGAACTTCCACTCAGCTCCACACATTTAACAGTCACAGCAGTTTTTGACTCCCTGTGAAATGCTATGTCATGCAAACCACAGCAGACTGAGCAAGGTGTTTAAGTTTCATCCCAACTCCAGTCAGAAGTTGTAAGATTTAATCATCTTTGCCAGACAACATCATCTATCTCAGTATAGAGCTTGATTGTTTAAAAAAAAAGCCAAACCCTGAACAGCAGAACATTTTGCTCACTATAATGCTGTATTTCTCCTTATTGTGCTCAAATCCTGTGGAGATGAGATTTAGCTCACGAGAAGCAAAAGAAAAAGGAATGTTTTATTGAATTTTTCTTAATTCTTTCATAAAACTGAAATGCAGTCTTGATGAAAGAAATAATGAAAAAACTTTTTACCTCTGCAGAACCCAGGAACTCAGGACTTCTATCCAGCTCTGCAAAGTTCTGTTCATTTATTGAGTCTAAAAATGCACCAAAACATTTTTAAATGAACAGGACTGCCTCAGATGACTGTTTTCTTTATCTGAACTGTTTTTGGTTGGTTTTTAGTGGGGTTATTAAAGGTACTTGTGAATAGTCATAGTTTATTTTTTACTCTGCCAAGTATCCTCAGTTCCACATATATCTAAATATAAATCCTTGTTCTGCAGTTCAGCCTTTTATTACATCTATATTTGCTCATCTTGTGGAGTCCAGCACACTCTGGATGAATGTTTGTACTTCAGCCAAGAGTAACCCCCCTCTTTTTTCTGCTTCTTTAACGTTTTATAACCTCCAACAATCATCCCGAATGTCTTTGTCTCCACTGTTTAATTCTTCCAAACTTTCGAACCTCCGCCTACAGGAAGGGGCTGACCATCTGACCCTCCCCCATGGCACCGTTCCCTCCCCGTCTGCCCCTGAGCGGCTGCCAGTTCCGCCCTGGCACGTTGTCCCGATCGGCCTCTCGGCTGTGACTTCTTGCTCAGAGAGGGTGGCCATGGCAACTGTTGTTTACATCACAAACAAAAGTTTGTGTCCAAACTGTTCTTTTATCCCCCGTGGGACATGCCACTTTAAATATGTCTCAAATGAAGTGAAATAGTGTACTGGGTGAAGAGTAGGAGTACACACCTGCTGTGCAAACCAACAAAAGTGTGTGACACACACATGCACACACACCCTGCTGCTCGCTGAGGCTCCACCTGATGGCCTGTTGGTATTTGGCTCTGAAATTGGTATTGCAGATGGGTGCAGCTCTGCTCCCAGTTAATTGTGTTACATAAGTTTGGGCTCATTATTCACAGCTATCACCACCGGGGAACTTTGATTTATCAATGCCAGTTTGATTGCAGTCCGTGGCAGCGCTGAGGTTTGTTCTTGTCTGGGCTTTTTTCTTTTTTTCCCCGTCTGAACTTTGCCTGGCTACAAAGTCTCTTTGCTTACGGTGGTTTGGCAAGATTGAGAGACCATTTGCTTGGGACACGCACCATTTCCAGCTGGCTTTACTATACATGTTCCTCCAAAATGAGGAATCAGCGTGAGTCTTTCCTAGAGCTGTTTTTATTTAGTAAGGCTTAGGATTCTAAAACTATAGGAAAACAAAGCTGTTCAGTGACTTCTGCAGCTGAATTAGATGAAAACAATGGGGGGAAAAAATCCTGTTTCGTTGATTCATTTTTGCAGGATCTAGAATAAGTAACTCAACAAGTTTAAAAAACATAAAAAAGGTGAAAATAACCAGAAACCCCTAAAAAAACTAGTCATGACTTTACTGAAATATTTCTGAAGAAGCTGAAACAGAGATATTAAAGCTTAAATAGGAAAAAAAAACTGCCAAAAGCTAAAGGAAGACAAGACTTACTATGAGATAAAAGTGGCAAAAGGCTATCTAAAAGCTAAAAGTAGCAAAATGGCAGCTAAAAGAAGACAAAAACAAATCAAGTGTGCTGCAGCAGATTTCAAGGAGAACAATGTTTGTGAAGGAATGAAAAGATCTCGATGTATTTCTGTGAGAAAAATAAAAATATTAGTAAATAATGTTGCAAAACCCAAAAGGGACAGCTCCTGATTGAGCTGAACGTTTTGATTTAGGAATGGTTAAAATGACACAAAATGTTTAGAGATTGCAAAGTGCATGGAAAAAAAAGGAGCAGAAAACTGCTGAATCAGCATTCACACAGTCACTCTAAAACATTTTATAGATTGCAAGTGATAGTTTAAAAAAAACTGAAAAGTTAATTTGTGGATTGTTATTGTAAGCAGACGGGCTGACATAAGACTGTCATGAACTGAGCCACATGCTTCTCCCACACTGAGAGAAGTTCAGGACACTCGGCTGTACATTATGTTCTGTTCACACAGCCGATGAAACAGGCTCCAGAGATCCTGCTTACTGGAGGTGCTGCTGTCCTCTGATGGGACCACCGTTCCACATCAAATGGGATAATCTATTTGCTCATGCGCACGTGATCCCGTCCGTTCGCAGCAGGGATCACGCACAGTAATGCCAGGTTCGTGCAGCACACCATGCAAACTCTGGATGGGATTTATTCTTCCTGTGTTTCAATGATTTTACCATTTGAATTGGCTTCGATGCAGTTTTAAAGCCCAGAGATATTTTAGTTTCAGAATGTAAGGACTTTGCTCCTTTCCTTAGATTATTATAGACTTTTTAAACCAGTTCAGGGACTGTAAACTCCTAAAAATGTTTGTTTTGCAGTGAGCCTTCTGAAAACAGAGGATTTCTGTTGGGTCACCATTCACACTCGTTTAAATACAGACAAATATTCCTGTTTCCTACTGAGTTTTGAGCTTTCCTGTTGCTACGGAGAAAGTCCTCAGTCCCAGAGACAAGCTGCTCTTTTTTGGCACAGAACAACTGATTATTTAAACAACTTACTCTGGTTCTTAAAGGGATAGTTCAGATAATGTAGGGAAGGGGCATAACAATTAATATGTTACCTGTTGTAGATATCTCTTTGAATGACCTCGGTTTGTAGAAACAGTTTAATTCGGACTTGATTGACGAGCAAATAGTTTGAGCGAGGGCAAAAGGAAAGTGGATTGCTGCCATCGTCAAACAACTTCAGACTCAAAACCTTTACAGCGTTTCATGCAATATTTTATAAACTGTTATTTTGTCATTACCCAGTAATTTACATGGAGTTCATTGATGTTCTTGAAGCTCAAATGGTGGCAGCACTTCTACCAGGAATATTCTAATATTTCTGCTGGAATAACAGTGTGATAATAACACTTTAAAGGTTTATAAAGCAGTGACTCCATGAACCATAATAAAAATGTTTGAGCTTGGAGTTGTTTCCAGGTGGCAGCAATCCACTTTGGTCTTGGACCGTCTCAAACTAACCATTAGCTCTTCAATCTGGTAGGAATTCAATTATTTTCCAAAGTGAGGTCATTCAAAAACAGGTCAGATATTTATTGTTTACAACCTATTCACAGAACCCCACTTCAAGAGCTTTGAGCTGTTACTTTAACATCAGTACATGCTGTGATTCATAATTCAGTCCAACACAGAGTTTCGTTTTTCCCCTTAAACTCTCCATCCTAATCCCCTCTCCTCTTTCTTGCGCCTTTTCTCATCCAGTAACCTGTCGCTCTTTGACTGACTGGGCTTTTTTCTGTCTCACACACCACAGTCTGAGCTTCTCTCCCATGCCTTTGACACACTGGCACACATTTCTGAATTGCCGACCTACATGAACAACTCTGTGCTTCCATCGCTCATTACTGAAATAAACCTCCGCCTCTCCCTCCTCTCTCCCAGTGACATGTTTCCCCAATATATAGTCATCCTGTGACTTTAATCTGTAGCTGCTTCATGATTATGTGTTAATTCAGAGCATAAGTTCAGTCAAGCTTCTGTTCATCCCCATTTTTTTAATCAACCTTATGAAAAGCTTCTGCCTAATTACATTTAAATAAATCTATAACAATGAGAAGGTGTCAGAGTATATGAATACCTCTCAGCTACTACCACGTGAAGTTTTAGCTCAAAATCTGTAAAACTGACCGGGCTATAGCCATTTTTGTGTTTTCTAAGGTCAGTTGGCTGTGGTGGCCATTTGAGTGTCATGGAAAACAAAAGAATCCCTAGAGATTTATTCAACCCTCCACCTCCACCTGTTTGTCTGCAGCTTTTATGAAACACCCGATTATGATGATGAAGGGAGTCCTCTTTCCTCTAACCCAGTTTTTTCTCTTTCTCCACCTTCCCTCGCCTCTCTTTCACTTCTCTTGTTACGTTTTGCTTATTTTTTCCCCGTTTTCTGATAATCCCTACACCTTCGTCCCCCTATTTTTGTTTCTTCTTTTCTCTGCGGGCTGCTGACAGGTACCTCTGTGTGCAGCAGGAAATGAATCAGCTTTGTTGTTTTTTTTCTTTCCTACAAGGATGCCTCTGCAGACAAAGAGGACACGTGCCTCGCTCACATATACACCGTCTCTGAGATGGAAGTCCTTGATGGCTTCTGGGGGGTGGTTTTTTTTTGTAATTCATTTTCCTCTCCGTGCAGCACCTTTGTATTTTTCAGTAACGTTTCGCAAAGAAAAGGGGACTAATATTTCACATTTCACCTTGTTTGAAGCAATATTTTCTTTCACATCTACAAAATAAGATGTTTTACAGTCATAAAAAAGGAATCAAACAGTATTATGCTGACAGTTAGATGGAGAAGTCTGGGTTAAAATCCTCAACAAGTTTCTGTGCAGGCAGATAAATGCGTAATGAGTTTTATTTCCCACAGGCTTCATCCTCTAAAGTCCTGCCTACACACTTTTTATAAAACAGCCCACAAACACATGCCGCTTCAGTGTGCAGTGTTTGCTCGTTATTCAGATATTTTCCTTCAGCACGAGCTCCGCAGTCTGATTGCTCTTTTTTTGATCATGAATTAAAACCTGGCCGCCGGTTTATGCCAGTATTCCCCTGTTTATCCTGCTTATTGTGGCCTGCTGCCAAAGGCCCGTATGTGTGTGTGCATGCATCTGTCTGTTAGCAAAATATCTCAGGCTTCACTGAACAGATTTTAATGAAATTCACAGAAAATAGTCATTGGATGTACATCCACAACTGATTAACTTTTGGAGTCAACTTGATTCTAGATGGCCTCCACAGCCAACTGACCTTAGAAAACACAAAAGTTGCTATAATTCTATCAATTTAACAGATATTGTGCTAAAATTTGCTGTGGTAGTAGCTGAGACATACCTGGAGCTTGACGTCTTGTGATTGAGCATAACGTAATCATCTGAATCATCCTAGACTTTGACCCGAGGAGTGTGTGACAGTATTTCCTGTTCTGTGATGAACCTACGCTGTTTTATACACTCTGCTTTACTTTTTTCTACAAGTTAAACACTGAAAATATACCAAAACATAAGAAAGAAAGAAATCAGAAAGTAATGCGGTGGGTGTGTTTGAACTTTTCTGGGTTGTGTTTTTATTGACAGTAGGTGGCGCTGTTAACAAGCGTCTATTTTTGACTTTCAAACGCATTCACATAATCAATCAAGCAAAAGAAGTTTGCATTGGACTGACCTACACCTCATAGAGTTGGATCAACTTCCTGTTAGGTGGAGGATTGCTGAGGTCAGTTTCACCCAGTGGTTCCCAAAGTTGGGGTTGGGACCCCCCTGTGGGTCAGTAAACAACAAGAGAGGGGTCGTGAAATGATTTCTAGAAGTCAAATAAAAGTTTATACTTTATGGTATAAAAGTGCTGAAAATGCACACAGGATGCCAAATCAGTCAAAGGACACTTCATTCTACTCATATCTGGGTTCGTTTCTTGTTTGGCAGCTTCCTCTTTCTAGATGAATCACTTTTCCAACAGATGTGGTTCACTTGAAGAATATGTGTGAAGAATATTAAATGTTTCATAAATCACTTGAGACTTCCAACAGTTTTTTTTCTTTTTTTCTTCTTCTTCTTCTTCCGCTTCTCTAAAATAAACAAGAGGATGGGAAATCTGAAAACTGTGTCCCAGCTTGACTTTGTTGCAAAGCCGTGTTGGCGTGCTGTTGAATTTTGCACCGCTTCATCAGTTTCTCTTGTCTCCTCAGGTGATCTGTCCTCACAGCGGTGAGACAACATTCAGCGCTTCTGCTGTCTGAGTTCGAGGCTAAAAATAAGCTCGTGCAAACAGGCTGAAAAATCCCCCATCAATATCACTATTCTGTTGAGATCTTCACAGATTCACGCTGGGGTTCATTTAAATATATATATATATACATGTGTGTGTGTGTGTGTGTGTGAACTTCAGTACTGAAATGACTCATTTACTTCCCTAATTTCCATCTCAGTGCTTACTTTTTAAACTGTTTTTTCTAATCCATGGTGTTATGTTTGGGGTAAAATTCACACAGAAACATACAAACTTTTGCAGCAGAGTTTTTAGCTGTTGTGGCTAAAGATCACGTTTCACTATCAAGTCACGGCGTTGACTTCTTGCATGAAGTGAAGCGTGATGGAGGCACGTAGCTGCCATTTTTCCCCCCAAAATATGTGCTTTGTGTTCCTGCTTCTGTGAAGTGCAGCAACAAAATAACATGTCAGACCGTCTTGCTGTGAACTTTTGATTGGGATGATTGCCGCAGATGAAACTGGAAGTGGTTGCCCACGTTTTTCATATTGTTCTGGGATCAGTTCACAAAAGTTGGGGCAGCAAAAACAAGCACTCGATAAACCAAAAATACGCTCACGCAATAATTGAAGGCATAGCTGTCCTTGAAGAAGCACCATTTTTGATGTCCGTGTTTTAACGTAGACAATGATGCAGTTTTAAAATTTGTGGCAAATTTGAAATGTCTGAATTGACTGAGTGACGGCCATTTTTGTGTTTCAAGTTCAGCTAGCTGTGGCGGCCATCATGAACAAAGTTGACTTGTTGTACATCTAATGATTCTTTTATTAAAATCCATCCAGTGTTTCATGAAATTTAGCTCCTTATAGAACATAACTCAGAAAGTTGCCAGTTGTAAACTGCGGCTGTCTTTGACTTCTTTTTCATATCTGATAATGTCTTATGTATTAGACAATTCTTAATTTAGTCAGTAACATATATATCATAACAAATATACTATTTGATTTATTTGCAGCAGAAATAATGCCATTTATTAGTTATGATGCTGCTTAATTTTCATTCTTTCCCAAAAGTAAATCTTGTGCAAATGATGCAAAATTAATGTGAAAGAACAAGAAAAATATCCTGTTTTATATCCCCATTTTAAACTACCTCAACAAGTTTTCAAATATGACCCATGAGTTTTGCGGTATGTGATGTCAGAACGGAGTGAAGTGAGGAAAGATAATCCTGAACTCACTGCTGGAACCCCTCGGCAAAGATTTAATTTCAGCTCTTTAATGAGAGATGGATGGAGGGGCTGTAAGGCGAGAACGGAGATGTGGTGAGAGGAAGAAAAAGAAAAGGAACAGCGCACCTCTGCACATTTTCAAAGTCTGTTCAGCTGACACTGAGCTCTGCGATGAGGGAGGAGGAAACTCTCTGTCCTCGTTTCTCCGGTCAGTCAGTAACGTACAGCAGCTGAGAGGCCGAGTGTCAGCAGCAACATGTGGGAAATTACAACCCAGAGGGTTTTACCATGACCAGAACAGACAATCAGATGGTTATTGTAGGAACAAAGAAGTATGTTTGATAAAAATGATTAAGACATACTGTGCATTATGAGTATTTTACTTAAATGTATCCAAAATAGTTTTTACTAGTGTGTTTAGGATCATTTTCTTATTGTAAAAGCCTGTCAGCTGTTCTCCAGATGATGTAATGATTCGTTTTAAGACACCTTGGGTCTTCAGATCAGGTTGCTTCAAAACTAGTTCAATATCGCTCCAAACCTCTGATGCTGGGTTTTGAAGTAAAGTAAGGTATACCTCTGATTCTTCTTCTTGAATTTTCACTGTAATGGAGCCCTTTAGACAAAATTTAACAACAGATTTGCCGGTAAGAACCCAACACAGAAGAATTTTTAAGATTTTTTTGTTTAGTTTGTTCTGCAGAAAATCTCTTTCCTGTAAATTCTTTTGAGCTGCAAACTCTTCTCTACTTCTGCTCTTCTGTGTTTACGGTGAAAAAAAAAAAAATGGGATGGATGGCTCAGGGTGAGCTCCACCTGCCACAGTCTCCCGCATTCCTCCAATAACGTCTCTCCTGATGTTATGCAGGTTCAGCAGTTGCGTAACGAGTTTTCATAACTCCTCTGGCATTTTGTGCAGACTCCCATTCAGGGCTCTCAGAAGCAGTAATGAGAAGACACCGCAGGCATCAAATGTAAAATGCAAAATAAGTAAATAATAACAGCTATCTTCATGCTTCTAGTTCCCTTTGTGAAACCGTCACGTTGCATTTATTTATTTATTTATTTTCTTCTCGTACCACTTTCCAGGCCTAATTACAGTATGTGTGCTGTTCAAGCTGACGTTTGTTCAGAAAACTGCGTTGCGTCTGCAGAGGAGAAGCAGTGATGCAATAAAAGGTGAATGAAGAACAAGAAACCGAACAGAAAAAGTGGTTTTGATGAATCCTGACCTAAAAAAAATGTTTATTTTTGTCTGATTTGGGGCTCTGTGTTTGGATGTAGCAGGCTTGTACCAAAGTTTGTTTTGTTTTTATTGCAGATTCCTTAAACCGTTCTGTTGTACTCAAAATATCATCTTGCTGCATCTGCATGAGGAAGCGAGCTCATCATCAAAAAATCAGTTTTTGGATCAAATCCCTTTAAACCAAAAAGAAGAAGTCAAAGAAAAGTTGCTGCTTTGGATGTTTGCAGCAGAAAAAACTTTCTGTTGGTCTTGTTGCTTTTCAAGAAGTGATAAGTTGTGTGATCAGACCTGTGAGTTGCATTAAAATCCGTTTGCAAACAAAGTTTAAAGAGTCTTCATGCAGGCCAACAAACCTCATATTAGTGAAAATCTTATTTTTTGAGTTGTGCCATTTGAATCTTTGTAAAACACTGTATAATTTTACCATTCAACAACTTTAAAACATGACTTATTTATTTGAAATATCAGTAATTCCCAAAGTTTTTATCATCTGACCCCCAAAATAACAATAGCAAAGACTGTATGACAAAAAAGTTGCTAAAAAGGTAAGTAAATAAGGCCAGGTTGACAACTTAATCTATCTTATTATAGCAAAAGATGTGCTAGCAGGAATTAAATCAAAATTTTGTTTGATTTCTGGAAATTTCTTGGTTTTCTGTGACCCACAGTGGGGTCTTGACCCCAGCTTTGGGAAACACTGCAGCATAAAATCCACTAATCCAATAAGTCCTGGTCAAGATTGCAACACGACTAAATTATTCATTTTTGAACTGAATATCTGTGTCAAATCTACAACAAACAAAGCCGAACAAACATTCTTGCACCAGCATTTTAAAGATTTAAATTGTTTAATTGTGCACCACATGGTTGAGGTTATATAATCAGTAGTTCTCAAAGGAAACATTTGGACCTAAATAATAAAAAGAGACTCAAACCACAGAGGATTAATTATTCCTTGGTGCCCTGCCTGAGTGTGGGAGACACAGAATAAAGTGGTTGAACAAAAAGCAGAAAGTGAAACTGAAGCTCTGCATTCATGGAGCGATCTCAGCTGGAAGAAGAACTCCAGGCTCTGTAATCACCCGGCGCTGGACTTTTTTTTTTCAGCTCCACAATCCCACACTTTCTATCCGAGTTCATCTAAAACTGTGCTGTGGATGCGCTGAGCCAAACCCGTCTGTAAGAATGGAGGGTCCTTCCCACCCTGAGCGTGGTCTCATTAGGATCTCATCGGCCGGTTGGTAATATTTAGTGATTCTGGGGTGAATGACAGGTCAGAGCACCGACTTCCTAAAGCCGCTCATACTGGATGATAATTGGTGGCTGCCGAGGCTCTCTGTCTGCAGAGTAATAGGGAGAAAACGGAGAGTAAACGAGTGGAGTCGCTGCTCTCCTTCCTTTCCTCCATCTGTCTTCGCCATAATTAACATGCACTCAGTCACACTCGGGCTGGATGGTGCTGCATGAAAGTGATGAAGACAGAGGAAGAACGTCTGCTTAAAAAAGACGGGGAACAATGAGGACTCTGAAATATGTCCAATGTCTCCAAGGAGATAACGAAGAGGTGCATTTTATACCGTCCTGCTCTGAATGTTGATTTAATGAGCAGGTCTTTCCTCGTTCTTAGTCTCTGGTCTCAGTTATTTCAAGTCTTAATAATGTTGGCAATTGGGATCAGAAACGAGCTGGTTGAGTTTGTAGATCAGTGCAGATTCACTCCTGTCACTTCTAGCTTTGTTACCCAGAAACCCATTAAGCCTGGCTTGATAAATCCTCCTCAAAGTCTTCAACTGGAAAAGGGAAAGAATTAATATTAACTGGATATTTGTGAGAGTTGGTGCTAGTTAAAAAAACAAGAAGAAACATCTGAGGACAGATTGGCTGCATGTAGAGGAGTAAATAATCAGAAACTCTTCCTCTTTAAGGTGTAAACTTCATGGAAGTTGAAAAAAGAGAAAGTTGCTGGATGACTCTGCAGTTTGTCTCATGCCTCATATTCAACTCGGTGTGCATTTTGTGCTTTTTTTATACACGATTAAAGTTTGTCTGATCAGAGCCTTTTTTAAATTATTGACAACAAAGATCTTCTCAGCTGAAAACACTATAAAATTCAACAGATCTCTGTAAATATTTTATGTGTTCTTGTGCCAGTTCAGATCTGGACAGGCTTCTCAACAAGTGACTGTCTAATATTTTTATTCTTTTACCCGGTAAGTTTCATTTTTATATTTTATATCTCTAACCTTTTTTCCCTGTCATCCTCTTACCTGATATATATCTGCCTTTAATTAAACAAAGAGACCGAACTAAGCTCTTGCACAGACAGACGCTGTCTCAGCGCCACACTGACCTCTTTTTCTCCACTTGCCATTTGCTTGCTTTATTTTTGATTGATTAAATCAGCCACGGCCCTCCTGAGTATTGCATTAGCCCGTGCCTAAAACTGTCGCTGCACAGATTCGCTCAGAGTTTGGACAATTACTGGACGATGGGGAGGATGAAGTGAGAAAGATGATGGAGCAGGTGGATTAGGGACAGGGATGTGAAGTCTGTCAGAGTCAGAGCAGAATGTAATAAAAGAAGCAAAGGATGTAAATGTCAACATTTGAATGCAATAATACTGAATATAATGAGCGTAAAAACTTCCTGATAGCAGAGAATCTGGCTTAAAAACCACAAACGAGACAGTTTCCAGTTTGTCATTATAACCAGTAAGAAATCTCCTCATGATTTAACTTTAAACAGCCCTGATCAGCTCTTGTAGGGACATAAACTGTAAGGTTTTTTAAAGCTGGTTATTGTTCACAAATGAGTGTTTTTTTATGAGGATCCCCAGATTAGTCTGCTGCAGGAAACCTCAGAGTATTTGTATCCTGTTTAACAAACCATCTCAGAAACCTGCTGTGCTCGAACAAATGTTGCTTCAAGCTTCATCAGTGAGGCATGTGGCTGAGCAGGATGGATCAGCTGACTTTGTGTGGCTGCACTGTTAGCTAGGTCTTTAAAAAGGAGAGGTTTTCAATCAAATAAATTCACAGACCAGTGAACGCAGAATAAACAGCATATTTAGAAAACAAAATGGCCCTCATGCCTGGACCAACTGTATTAAAGGTGCTCATTACAAACAATGAAATCAGACATATAAAGGTTCTCCTGAAATATATCAAATGGTGCAGTTTCAAAAAGGTTACTTCCATAGTTGTCGAGATACACTGATTAGCAGCTCTGAAATGCAGGTACACACTCAATGTAAACAAAGCACTTACGTACAAATATGTCAAAATTGTTAAATTTCTTGATCCCAAATAGCTCTTTCATGGAAGTCGTTGTTGTTGGCTTATATTCACTTCGGCTCCTTCTGTACGTAAACAAACACGTTATTGCTGGCAGCCACTCACAATGTTTTATTACAAGTTTTTAATTTAAACACACATCAATATGAGAAAAATGTTGTGTAGATTTTGAACTAAATGTAGTTCAAACATACACGTCATTTTTAAACCTAATCACACTGGTTGCAATTTTAATGATTCTTTTTACTAACAGTTTAGTCCAGGCAGCATTGCATGTTGGGTAATGACTGTGTACTTTAAAAAAAAGAGTAAAGAAACTGAAATAAATTCATGGTTTAAAAGCTCTCAGAACCTGTTTGATGATAAACTGAGAAACCTGGAAACTGGAAAGCTTGTTTCCCCCCCCCCCTGCACCAGTCAAAAGAAATAGTCATAGTTCGTGTTATTTATTAACTGAGCTCTACTTTTAATGTTTCTGAGCTGCATTTTCTTCTGTGTAAGCTTCAGAAAAGAAGCCAGTCATTGTTTAACATTAAATTTAGCTTCTGAACATTGTTGAGAGAGCTGGTTTTTGCTCCCAGATGAAATGACTTTTAGATCAAATCAGCTTTCAGAGCCAATTCGCAACAAAAGTCATCTCAAGTCTTGGGGCACTTTGTTTTATTATGGGTGAAAAATGTTTAATTATTTGTTTTTCTCAGTTTTTATGAATATCTGTTGAACCCTTGGAGTGTTTGTACCATATTAGCGTGCTTGCAACATACTTTTAAGGTCCAGAAATTGTATATTTGATGTGTCAGGATACTTTCTGAGCTTATCTAACATCTATGATGTAACAACCTCAACCTTGGCAAATAAACTTTAAGAACTGTTTTACTCCAAAGGTCTAAAAATGGTTTTGTTTTCAGTTCCTTGTAGATTTATTTCTGAGATTTCAGTCATTTTTTATGTTGTTGCTCTTGAACGCCATATTTAGAAAAGAATGTATGTCCATTTTCCACAGACACATTTCTGCTCCTCATAAAAACAGTTTCTTTTTTTTTTTTTGCTCTCAGCCTCATGCTGAAGAAAAAACAATGAAAATAATGTTCTTTTTGCTCATAAAAGCCTCTTTCTCCCTCGTTAAAAACCTACAAACATCCTGCTAACACGAGCCGTCTGAATGCAGTGGAAAAGTACAGCAATGTCTCTGCAGTTGTTGTCTGTGGAAGTTATTTTCCCTGAGGGGGCTTTGCTTCGGGCTTTGAGAAACCCAACTTTTGCTGGGTGGAACATGTCAGAAGGGCTGTGAAACTGACAGCAACATTTGGTCAATGAGACTGCTGGCAGGACATCTGTGCTCCAGTCAAACATCAGAAAGAAGGCCAATTATCTCAGAAAATCATGCTTATCTGTCGAAATGTGTTCAGAAAGGCTTTAGATTCACAAAAATACAACGTGAATTGATGAGTATGCACTCTGTTTAGGTGTGTCGGAGCAAGAAAACATCTAAAACATGCAGGACGCCCTGAAGAACAGAGTTGGGAACGTTGCTTTAAGGAACAACTGGTCCTGTCAGCACTGTGTCAGTCCAGGCTGTTTGAGGCTGTGATGCTACAGGGGGATAATCAGCTGCCCTCATCTCAAAAATATCATTTAACCTTCTCTTAACCTGTGACACAATCATATTCATAAAAACAAACAACAACGGGGGAATATAAAAGAAGAGGATACGACTTACATAAAGGTAAAACCATGACTGTTCTCCATTTGTCGAACGTTCAAAACAAGTGTGTTTTTCAAGGCAACAAATAAAACGAAAACAGAAAAATAAAAAAAAAGGGGACAAACAGGAAATTGAGTTGTTAAAATGTCCTACTGATAGTGGTGGGTCACACGTGAGATGCTACAGGCTTCTCTGGCTGCAGACTGAGAGACAAACACGCACGTATAGTAAAGAGGCTGTTGTTCTCTCCCTCTCCTCTGCACAGACAGCAAGGAATAAAGGCAACAGGATTCAGTGACTAAAAGGCAGATTTTAACTCTAAGAATGATGCAGAAGAAGCAGACAATCATAATGAAATACAGAGCAGAGGCGGCAGCCATTAGAAAAACGTCATCAGTCATCCCTAATGTCAGCTCCTGTAAGTCCTGTAATGACGTTTTGTTTATTCAATGCATTCAAGACAGAAAGTAAAGTTAAAATCTTTAATGATAATTGAGTTATGTAAATTAGATTTGCTTGACTTGCCCCCTCTCTGAATCATTACTGCAGTAAAGACCCAGAGTTCCCATGAATCTTTGTAATGGATCACTGTCTACCTACAAACTCATCTGTATGAGCCAGCATTTGTAAAAGTTTATGACAACACTGGCTTTTGCTTTCTATTTTAACCAACTTCACTACATTTTGGCCTTTATGCTTTGTTCTTTACAACCCTGTTGCTTCGTAAGTGAAAGATGAATCAACACATCATGATCCTAGACTTCATTTATGAACATACAGCTATTTATTAAAAAAACAAAAAAACAAAAAACAACTCCTACGGCAGCTAATTTACTCCAGTCCTTTTCATTTCTTCTCTGTGATCAAGTTGAGTTTTCTTTATTCTCTCTCCAAAGTCCATTAGTCTGAACTCCCAGCATCAATAATCATAAAAGTATGATCAGCTTGGCTTCCTTCGAGTGACGGGATCGATCATCTCTGTAACCAGTGCCAATAATTATGAGATGGTGACGTACACGTTCATCAATTTTTCAGAGTTCAGACAGAGAGTGACCTCATTCAAAGTTATAGGAGCTTAATAAATAAATCCAACAGACTGAAATTTAAGTTAATTCTGCTTAATAAGGTCTATGATGTAAGGAAGGGGCTGCTAAATTAAACCATGACTTGCCTCGGCCTGCCTTTGTCCTTCTTAGTGCTGAATGAGACTACAGTTGAATTATGTGATCTCTCCAGCTCTCTGTTATTTTAATCTGCTTAATGTGACATAATTAGATGCCATGGTGCTTCAACAAAATTACCTCTCGTTGACCCTGTTTACTGCTCTGATGTCTTTGGATCGCATAAGGGCCTTCAGCCATGAGACAAAGGCCAGATAAACTGAGTAATGCCGCTCGGAGCCTTTGGCTCAGAACACAGACATAAATCCAACAGTCCTGGTTACACAAGTGAACCTGAGAACTTGTTTAGGTTCAGACAAACATTAGTCATGAACTACAAAGTCCTAAACACCATGGCTTGCCTGCCTTACCTAACAGCCTTTATCTTTGCAAACAAGAACAATCTGTGTATTAAATTTCTATGTGATACATCTTGTTTCTTTTAAACACATTTCTTCAGAATTATCAAAGTTAATGTAGTCATTTAACTGAAGTAACTGCAGCTAAACACGTTTTTTCTGGTAAACAGCAAAGACATTTCTTTCCTGTCGTCATCTCATATTTAATTTTCCTCCGTGCAACTCTTGAATCTGTGCTACAGCCAGGGGTGGAAATTAAAAATTTTGTCCACTAGCCATAGTGGCTGGTGGACAAAATTCATGGATCTAAACATCCGAGTCGAATGTTATTTAGATCATTAATTTTCCAACAACAACCAGTTAATTTACCAACAAGTCTTTAACTGTTTTTATTCCTCTCATTATGGACAACAAGTCCTGTGAATTTGGAGACATTTGTTCTTTTTTTGCAAAAGTTACCAGGGGGGAACCAAATATTTCAGCGTCTGAAATAATCGGTTCCCCCTCTAAAACATGGGACAAAAATAATTTACCAAAAAGTCCTTAACTGTGTTTATTCCTCTCATCATGGACAACAAGTCCTGTGAATTTGGATTATGTATTATGATATTGTTAGCACATTTTATTTAGCCTACAGCTTAGCATGATTCAGCAGAAACTATCGTTGTACAACCTGAGTACATCAAACTATCATTATATGTCTATGTGAAGCTATTAAAGACAACATTGTATGTTGCAAAATGTCGTAAAAATTCAGGCTGGAATTTGTCTGAACTTGTCTACACAATATGAGAAAGACCAGGAAAGTGTTTTGTTGTTGTTGAAATTGGTTGCTTTGATTGTGTATTTTATAGATTTGCATCCAGTCTGTATTCCTTTGTGTTTCTTTCTTTTTTTAACACTCTGTTTATTTGAATTTATTTGTGCTTTTTTTAAAATACATTTCATATTACTTCATCTGCACTGTTAGTGTTTCCTTCATAGTCTCAGTATATCCATTGTTTCTTATGGCATCCGTGTCTTGTTGTGTGCTAAAGTCAAGTTTTTTGTTTAGTTGAAATAAATCAGTCATTGAGTATCACCTGCTTCATCCACGTCCTTTAGCTGTAGACAGAGAGCAACTAATTGTCTGTAATTTTTCAAATCCCTAGAATAAATTCATCTGGTTGAAAAGAAACGAGACGACAACTGTTGCCTGATGCTTCTGTTCTCCACATCTCATGTTCTGTGCATAAGGTAGCTGGATCCTACATGTGGCTGAGCTTGTTTCCCTCCATGTGAAGACGAGGAGCAGCCAAATGTGCCTCCTCAATGAGTCCATTGTCTCCCCCGTGTCTCACAACATCTTCATGTTTCACAGCTGTATGGTGAAGTTTGATCTGCGGCCCCATCAGGACCCTGGTAACCCTCTCACACAGCAGGCTTTGTACTGAAAAAAGACTAAAATGATTATTCTACATCTTTGTCCCTAAAATGAACACATTTTAACAGCATACTGCACTTTTTAAGCATTGTCAGTTCTTGTTTACACGTCTTTCAATGAGAACTTTAAGAGCCTTTCAGCTGATTTTGTATAGATTCATAAAAATATGATTCTTAGTTTAAAAACAAGGTAACACTGAGCAGTTTCTTTCTCTTTAATACCTTTTGGAAAACCAGAAACATGTTGCATTGCTGCTTGAGGTTCTGGTCATTTTAGTGTTTAAAGGCTTAAGAAAAATCTTTTCTAGCTTCTTTATTTTGACTTTTGATATTTTATATAATACTATTTGCAAAAATACAGTGTATACAGGGTAAAAGTGCAAATAAAAGGTTTTATTAGAAAAAAGAAAGTGTCAGTACTGATACTTTTAGAAAAACTGATCAATGCAAAATTAGCAGCAGTTTCACTTACATTCGAAACTGCTTTGAAAAAGTGGAAGTAGGTATTTCTTGCCACTATTTATTGCTGTGAACTTCTCTTTTGTTAGCCAAACAATTTTCTAAAGACAGAATTTGGCTGAGCTATTAACCAACCTAACTTTGATCATTATTATGAGTTAGAGCACAAAGCATTTTTTAAATTTTTGCAATTGGCTGAAAGAAATCTGTATGATTGTGAATAAAAATCACATTAGTAAGTCAGTTACAAGAGAGTCCTTGGCACTTTTCCACTATTTTATTGAGAAAAATAAAACAGACACTGAAACTCATTTCGGTATAGTGTCATTATCCTGGTTGTTTTTGTATTTAGCTGTTTTTGCGAGACAATTAGTGGCTGAAAATTAGTCTCAAAACAATGCAGTGTGAATGAAATGAGGAACACATGGCCTAGAAAAAGTTTAGCTGTGATGATCTCCTTGTGGAGTTTACCTATTTAGATTAAACTGCTCTCGTTAAAACACAAAAAAATAGTGTGTACAAGCATAAATCCAGCATACTATCGTGCCAGAAGGTATATATAGCACTAACTGAAGGGTAACAAGTTCAAACTATGTGCTGATAAAAATAGCTCACGGTCATTTATTGCCTCGGCTGTGTTGTGCTCTTGGTGCTGGGCTAACATGTGTGCAAGCAGTGGTGTTTTCACCCTCTGTCCAGGGGAGGAGAAATTAGATTAAAATGTGCAGAGCTAAATTTAGCCCCCTGTATTTTAAAATAAACCCGCACACGCAAAACAAAAACAAGACGAGTGGGAGCGAAAGGAAAGAGATTGTGTTGTTTGCAGTGCGCCGCTGCAAGAAGCCTTCATTTCCTGAAGTGATTTTCCACTCGCGTTAACTGAATAACAGAGCCTCAGAAATAATGGAGGAAGATGCAACAATACTAAACAGAACATGTTACAGAGAACTGCCCTTTCTTCTTAATATTGCACACACTAAACACATCGCATGCATTATTCTGGAGTGGTAGACAAAGATGATCTTTTGCTAAGAAATTAAGTTGTAGAGTTGTAGTTGTTTTGGTTAAACCTGTGCTCCGCCTCATGCAATACTGCAAGATGTCTTACTCACAGCGCCTCTCAGCTACTAAGGGTTTAGGGCCTTTTGGCCCTGGGCTAGGGTTAGGGTCTCCTCAGGGTTGAAGGGCTGAGGGCCTTTTGGCCCTGGGCTAGGGTTAGGGTCTCCTCAGGGTTGAAGGGCTGAGGGCCTTTTGGCCCTGGGCTAGGGTTAGGGTCTTTTCAGGGTTGAAGAGGTTAGGGCCTTTTGGTCTAAGGCTAGGGTTAGGGTCCCCAGCAGGGTTGAAGAGGTTAGGGCCTTTTGGTCCAAGGCTAGGGTTAGGGTCTCCTCAGGGTTGAAGGGCTGAGGGACTTTTGGCCCAGGGCTAGGGTTAGGGTCTCCTCAGCGTTGAAGAGGTTAGGGCCTTTTGGCCCAAGGCTAGGGTTAGGGTCTCCTCAGGGTTGAAGTTGCGTTAGAGCCTTTTGTCTCCTGATAAAATGACCGAGGTATAGCCATATTTACCTTTTCTAGCAGCCATCTTGACTCCAAATAGTTATGAGATGTTGATTTACAACCAAGTTTTTTTTTTTACTAATTGTACAAATATTTGCCAAGTGGTTTATGACATATTTTGCAAACAGACAACCACGCAGACATGGACACAGACATTTCCTGTTGCCTTTTGATAAACATATATAATTTAAAAAAAGTTAAGTTAAAATTGAGTCAGGATTTTAAAGGTTAAAGATGAAAAATATTCATTTTACGTTTGCTTACAACTGACTTTGGTCCACAAGCTTTTGATTTAAACCTTACAGGTATAAAACGTGCCCTGGATCACAAAAACAAAAATAACTTCTGACAAATGGAGGTACTCACAGCAGAACTCAAACTTAATTAGTGTAAATACTTATTTATTTGTATGATTTGGTTCATACCAGTTACAACAATCCATTGTGAGAACAAGATTAGACTCACACTCCCATTGATTTTACTATCCAATAATCTTTCAGTCCAGTTTTTCATTAATTACAATAACCACAGTTTATTGATCCTAACCTAAACTGAGAAGATAAATTAAAAGATATACAGATGACGACGGTACATATTCTAAGAATTGAATAAACTCAGAATCAATAGGTGTTGAACACATCAGTTCTTGAAGCCCTAACAGGAAGCTGCTCTCTGAACATGAGCCACTTAAATGGAGAACAGTCATTTCCTCGAACCCTGTTGTCCAGTCACATAAAAACAGACTTGGTTCTATTTAGATGTTCATAAATTTTCTAGAGCACCTTTTGTTTCTTAAGCATTCAGTTTCTTGCTCAGCCTCAAGGTGCAAACAGTCTGTTGTCTGAACAGAACCAGTTCAGGAACAGGATCAGATTTTTTTGGGCTCTCTGCTTTCATGTCACTCAGTGAAACTGATGCTAATCACCCAATACGATACTCTACACTGAAAACCTGCAGAATGCGCCTGAGAAAAGTGTGAACGAATGGTTTCATGTGCATTGAATAAATATTTTAACCTCTGTGTTTGTTGCTGTAGTTCATACATTCATTATTAACCTTAGATGACTTTGTAGCATGTGGTAGAAAGAAATATAAATGTTATCTGCTGCATAACAGTTAATATGAGAAAACTGCAGTCAGACAAACTGAGCATTCGTAGTTCAGTAAAGGTAAAAAGATATTTTGTCACATAATGATCATTCTGTTGAGGTCCAGCAGAGACTACAGACAGTGTTTTCTCTCTTGTAGTGTCCAAGAAAAGGCATCTTCCAATTTGGCCTTGGCATAGTGACAGTAAACAATGTTTTATTAATAATGTAGATGTTTGGAAGACCCAGCTACAAATTTATTAAGGCATGAGACAAGTGATGCAGGTTGTATTGAGAAGCTGACAGCTCCTGTCTGGGAGGTCATCCACCCTGCTATTTATTAGTGTCAGAAACTTGGCTTCAGCAGCCAGACTGAGCAGCAGGGTGAGATCCTGACAACCAGGACAGGAGCTGTTTCAAGTGTGTGTGTGTTTGTTTCACCAACACGTATGGACAAAAAAACATACATTTTAAATGGTTATTTTTATTAAACAGTTGTAGTTCAGATTTATTTGAAGCTCAAACACAGTTTCAGTAAATTTATAACACAATGTGTCCATCCATCCATCCATCCATCCTCAGACCTCTCTCTCTCTCTCCCAGCTGCTTCCTTCAGCTCCTCCATGTAGCTGTCAAGGTGTTACCTAACCAGCTGTAAGATATAATCCTTCTAGTGAGTGCTGGGTCATCTCTGGGACCACCATATACCACATGTGTGAAGCACTTTCTCTGGTAGACATCTAAAAGATATCCTAACCCAGTGGTGTCCAGTCCTGGTCCTTGAGGGCCACTATCCTGCATGTTTAAAGACCTGCTGAGGAGCATATCAGTTATGATGATGATGGACAATAAAATGTACAAGAGAAAAAATAGTAAAGTGTTAGATTCAAAATAAGCTCAGCTTTGCTCTTAACTCTGGTCCTGACTTGCAAACTAAAATCCCAGTCAAACAGCAAAGGTGTTTTTTCTAAAAAGTCTTCTCTCTACTGGCCTGTGTCTCCCCGGTTAGTTTTCAAGGACAGCACAGCAAGCACATGGACACACAAGAATGCAGCATCCGTCCAACAAACAGCATGGTGTAAGCTTTATTCTTAATAGGGTCATTAATAATGAAAGGGGCACGGTAGTGCCAGGCTTTCACACAGCAGAAAAGTTGGGTATTTATCAAAAACAACAGCCAGCTAAATTCAATTGGGATTATATAACTCTCCCTAAACAAGCAGGGCTTTGCCCCTGAGCTGTTTTTATTTATTTTTTTGTAACAGATAAGTGGATGCAAACCTTCACAAATATCTTTTCTGTGGCCTTTTGTGGGAGTTTTTTATTTAAGGTCAGCTGCTTTTGTCTGGTAACTTTATAAGAGCTAATCCACAGCAGGCCTGATCTTTTGGGGCCCCAAGTTCTGAGCAGCTGTAATCTTGAAACGGCTCATATCAGAGCGGAGCAGGAGCAGCAGGTCCTGGGTCAGTGCTCAAAACCACCACCCACATCCTGTTCTTCCTCAGTATGGACTCTCAGGGCTAAAAATATAAGGTGACTTTTTTTTACAAAGAGGAAACTGAGCTTTACTCAGAGTTTTGCCAGAGTTCTCCACAGGCAGTGTCATGAAACTTATCTATTTTACTTTCATGACAGAATAGAATTTCAAGAAACAAAAGTCCTTTTGAATCTATTTTTTTTTTTGGATTGTACTTGGGGTTGAAATTTCAGACCTGAAACTGTCAAACAAAGCAGATTTTGCCCTGCTTCACATATCAGTGTCCCAGCTTTACATTTACTGTAAATGCAGTATTTTCTTCATAAATGCTTTTAATGTCATGGTTATTTAGTTTTGGTGCAAACAGCATTTTTACATGCAAATGATTGAACAGTGGAGTGTTGGGGCATGCCTCTAATTCATTATATGTTTTGGCTTTATGCAGACACAAACTAAATGTCACCAGGTGAACAGTAGCATAACTCCTAATAAATCCCATTTTATATAATATGTACTTTTACGCAGGGAATATCGTGCAGTTTTAATGTAATGGCAACATCCATGTGTACACTTGCTCATCAGACCTGATCAGATTTGATGCTGATGTGACAAAATATCTCTCTTGGTGTTTACAGGAAACAGACAATATTTGGCCACAAAAAAATTCTTAATGCAGGTTCAGGCGTGCTGCTGTTTCCAAATATCCGGCAGTTCTTTCCAAGAATTTTTCTCTTCCGAGTCAAATGACTTCTTAGATGTACTGTAATTAATTACTGCAAACCTTCATGTATTTGCAGCGGTTTCTAATATATTATCTTTCCTCAAGGAAAAACAGAGGCTTTGTGCCCGGGGCTACAATCTCAGTTTGGCTTTCGGTGTTACGATTCTCAGGAATGCTCGGCTTTGGTGTTTGTTACATCACATTACAAGGAACTCATTGTGAGGGATTTAACACTGCGATGGTTCACCGCTCACCCCGAGGAACATCCAGCAAGAGGTACTTAAATCAATCAACGCAACATCTGTCATCTAATCTGCAAAGCCCCGGTGTTCTGCGGAAAGCCTACATTAACACACTTTTCACAAAACACTTCATAGACATATGTAAAAATCTGCTTGTGTGTTAATGCACACACACATGGGTGTATCTCCACCATGACCCCATGAAGCTTTGTGTCATGGCTTAAATCTCCGAAGCAACAACTTAATGTGAGAAACAAAAGCCCATTTACAGGTTGAAGGACTGAGAAAACACAGGAGACGATGCCTGTGTGTAAATTATCTGGCAACAGAAAGGCTTACGCTGCCTTGTACCAAAGCCAAACCAATTAACCCAACCTTTAACTACTACCCTGAAACACAGAGGTTTTGATGCAAACTTGCATCAGAATAGCAATGCATTTTCTAATTGCAGACATTTTTTGGGGACATGTCTATCAAATAACTAATTCGGAAGTACTGTAGCAACTGAAAATTCAAGAATCCAATTTTAAAAAATCTGTAAGAATGATTTGGATGTTTAATTTCTGGTAAATACAGTGAATTTAATCAGCTGTAATCGAATATGTTGTGCATTAAGTTGGAGTTAGTTTTTTCAAGGTCACCTCTCATTTTCATGCTTTAGTGTTTCTGTAGCTTCTGAGAATCGCACCAGTTTTATTGTTAAGAAATTCAGGATTTTCCAAGAACCACTAACCTGAAAGCACTCAGGCAGCCAGAAGTTATTTTCCTGAAAACAAATATGACCTGAAATGTCCCGTAAGAGCTGGTGGTTGTTACTTTTTGTTTTTCAGACCTTTGCCCTCATTGTTGTGTATCTGTTGCAGGATGTCACCATATTTCAGAGGGCACGCTTTCAGTATTCTTGCTCCATTCAGGATAATGCACAAACTGAATCTGCTGAGGCTTGAAAGAGCAGTTCTTATCTAC
The DNA here is from genome assembly GCF_001649575.2 of Kryptolebias marmoratus. Taxonomy (NCBI): domain Eukaryota; kingdom Metazoa; phylum Chordata; class Actinopteri; order Cyprinodontiformes; family Rivulidae; genus Kryptolebias; species Kryptolebias marmoratus. Next base: position 8,871,121 of record NC_051453.1, on the reverse strand, counting down.
AAACCCTGAACCCCAAGGGACAAATACTCAGATGGGACAGGGTGTCTATGGGGCCAGACAAGCTCTCTCTTCATATTATGCATACGGGTCAGAAATATGTCTGCAAAGCTATGCACCAAATTTAGCAGATTCCTGCCTTTGTTTGTGTCTACAGGAAGATTAGAAGTGATTGAGCGAGGCTTGTTAGAAAGAGGGCCCTCTGAGATGCTTCAACAAAGTCCTTTGTAAGTCAGAGAGGAGCCCCACTGTTGGAGGAAATGTTGTTCATCTCTATTGTTCAAGGACATGGGGGATGGGACGTGTGTGGGGCGTCCTCAGTAATCCACTGGTTGTGATGTAATTCTGTAGGTTTCCAGTGGGGACCAGATTAACACAGGGTGACTACCATGTCTAATTATTGTCTCAGCAGCCCATTGTTGGTAAGATAATGAGTCTGAATAAAGACAAAGCTAAATGACACAAAATTCAAATTAATAAATGGATGGGAGACAAAGTTTAGACCAGAGTTTCCAAAGAGGGACTAGAAGCCATTTGTCTAATATCCTTAATATGGGGCATCGTGTTCCTATGAGTTCACTTTTTGTCTGTACTAACTAAATGTTTGGTCACACTAGTTCAACAAACACTTCCACGAGCAACAAGTTTTTGCCAACTAGTGGCACTTTTATCCAAGTAGATGGAGTGGAAGTTGTACAAAAATCTCAGCTTTTAAACACACCAATGAACCATTGGATCAAATTTTAATTTTAGGTAGTGAGCCTGTTTCTCCCTCAGCACCAACTCTTGCTGGGTAATCTTGGCCACTTTTTCACCATCTGTGTTTTTCTTATCTAAGCTGTAACCATAACAAACTTTTTGCTCCTTGTAACTTTGTTTTACAAGTTTGAGCCACGGTGCAAAATAACGATCAGTTATGTTCAAGTTTGTTGAGTCTGAAACTTTCACAGCTCCATCTCTGAAGACACTGGACTTGTTCTATTTTCATCTAAGGATCTGCACCAGCCACAGAACGTTCTGGTGAGCAAAAAGGACATTTTGACCACGATACAAATGACAACCTGACCATTTAAACCTCTAACATGTTAACTAGACAACACATACAGTGTCCTGCCTAATATTACTACTGGTGACTGTCAAATATGCACACTAGTTAACTAGTGCAACCTTAAACTTTAACTTATAAATTAAAAAAAGCCTAAAATACTCACTAGTTCACAGGTTGAAGGCTTTAATAATTAACTTCTGAAGCCAAAATATTTACTATTTAAAGGCGTAAAAATTCACCAGTGCAGCTAATGTTGATCTCACTAGTTACCTGGTAAGGTCTAAAATGTTCACTAGTTGACTTGTTACAGATTTTTGACCTCATTCGTTAACTAGTGCAGCTAGAAACTGTAATTTCTACAATATCTACTAGTTAACTAGGAAGGCCCAAAATATGCACGAGTTGTACAAGTCAGACCAGTTTGGCCTCACAAGAATAAACCTGAAAATGTTCACTGGCTGATGAGTTAAATCCATTCTGGTCTTAGTAGTGAATTAATTTGAATTCATTTCCCCTCATCACCTACATTAGCAAGAATATAAGGCTTCCACACTATCCTCCTGTTAATTTGGCTGTTTTTTTTTTAATACCTTCAACCACACTCGACACATTGACATCTTGATGTGAGAGACATTTTGTGTCATAGACTGAGCTGGTTAAATACAGTACAGGTTATAATCAGGCTTAACCACAGCACAATAAACATGTACTTGGAGTAAGTCAGGTGCAGTGTTTGTTATCTAATGATCAGTACTGAGTGAAAAAACTGTGAAATATTTACAACACTTCCACAGTAATCTGTAGCTGCGTCTCTCGATGCTTCAGTCTGATTCCACATTCAGTCTCTGTAGTTTGGTAATCTTATTTAAAGTTTTAACAGAGCCCAGGAGCTTAAAACCTGCTGTGAAGCAGTCTGCACAAACTACTGTAGCTTTAACAGGGATTAGTCATTTACTCTTATTCACACTGGAACGCTTGGAGCAATAACAACTCTATCTTACAACTTGTGCAACAACGGAAGCCCAGACAAGAAAAAAGGCTTTTACTGCCTCCCATTCCAACAAAGCTGGGTCGTTGTGTAAAACGTAAATAAAAACAGAATTTGCAGATCTCATAAACCCAGATTTTAGTCACAATGGAGCATAGTATACATATCAAATGTTTAAACTTAAGAATTGTACCCTTTTCAGGAAAAAAAAAAAAAGGTAAATTTGAATTTGATGGCAGCAACACATCTGAAAATGGTGGGTTTGTCTTAAACATCCAGGAACTGAAGAGATCAGTTGTTGGAGTTTTTGGAAAGAATTCTTGTCCCATTCTTGTCTGATGTTTAGCAGCTCTGTCCCTTTTTTGCTTTTTTTTGAATGTTTGGTACAGTTTCTCAATTGAAACCTTTTTGATTTGTTTCTTTAGTCCACTGTGAATAAAAAAAACAGACTTGTGAGATTTTCAAATCTCTGCATTCTGTTTTAATTTTAATTTTACACAACGTCCCAATTTTATCTGAACTGGGTTTGTACTGGAATTCCATAATAAAATATTTCAAAAGATCTTTGCTTTTCCTTTTTTTGTTTTGATGTATTTACATTTATATTTGCCATACTTTGTTTTTTTAATCACTTTTTCTGATGAAATGTTCTCATTAATCTTGCTTGTTCTTTCTAGAAACATTTCTTCTCAGAGTTATGCCATGCTCCGGTATTCTGTAACAAAATGAAGATGAAGTTAAATAAATTTGAAATCTACACGGTTTAGAATTACAGTTTGACTTGTATGTGACTGCAACTTTTCTCTGAAGGTCAATGTGAAAGTCTTTGTCAGACCTTCCTCTGTTAAAAATTAAAAATGCATCTTATCTTTCACACCAAGTGTCTGAAATGACCTTTAAACAAACCTATTTACATCCATGTTGTAGAGATAGTTTCTATTTAATCTTTGTAGGTCAGACCCATGATCATTTGCATATCTCTTTGAACATGACACAAGTCTGAATTTTATAATACAGAAAGCTGTGCAGAAAGTTGATCAGGAAAATAAATATGAAAACATTTAAACATTTTTTTGATGCAGGTTTTGGCAGGTAATCACTGTTTAATATCAGTAAATACATGTAATTTCTCTTTAGTTTGTCACAACACTTCTTGTTTTTATTCATTTTTAAATTGAGGTCTAGAAATAAAACAGTTTGGTGAGCAAAAGACTGTTAAATTACCTGTGAGACGTATCTTTGTTAACATGGCACACATTGCATGGCTCAGCTTTCCATTTTAGTCGGTGCGAAGAAGCGGTCGGTGAAAAGATGTCTGTAAATGAAAGCCACCTGGAGATATCCATTTGTTTTCACATTAAAAGACATTCGGGATCAGCTCGGGGGCTCATTATCTCAGATTCTGTTGCTTGTTCTGCGGCTTCCAAAGAAGAAATATTTCATGGTGTGAAGTGAAAAAAGCAGCCAACACGTCTCACATCTTTCTGTTTTCTGTGTTGCACATTAAATCTGTAGTAAAAATGTAAAAAAAAAAAAAAACTAATTTTAGTGTGATGTGGGTGATGCAGTATATCTTGTTTCTCCTTCGGTGTTAAATAAACACACATGGTTTTTGGTTAATGCATAAATCTTGCTAAAAATAAAAAAAAACATCTGCAACAAACTAAAAATTAATAAAAAACAGTGCATGTTCTTCCAAGTCTACCACTAAAATAGCTGTTTACAGTGAACAGAGAACCTTTGCGTCACATCTGAGGCCACTTCCGAGCATTTGAACTGTGTGAAACTTTGACTGAGTGTGCCATGTTGTCATTGATATGTAGACTGTGGTATTGGGGCCCAGATGGCGTCACTTTTTCCTCTGAGCAGCTTTTATCAGTGAGGTCAGACTGGAATATTGTGCATGTTTTTCTGTGTCCCAGCTGTCGTTTTTCACGGAGGCTCATCTTAAAACAAGAAGATTTGCACAAACTGCTGATGGAGTTTCTTCACTGTTTACCACCAGTAAATGTGTGCTTTTCACCCTTACTGTAATCTCTTTGTAGCAGAAACTGTATTATTATATTTACCTCCATGAACAGTGACAATACGGGGGAGGCTTAGCCCAATCTGAGGGTTGGGGGTTTGATCCCCAGCCCCACCGATATGCTTATTTTGTGTGGTGTATGTATGTGTGAGGATGTAAAAAGCAGCTATATATAGTGTGTAAAAATGTTTAAATGAGTGTGTGTATGAATGGAAATGAGAAACTCTGTAACGAGACTTGCAGAACCTGGAGAGTTGTGCTTGTTCATTTGCCTGTTAGCAAAATATCTCATGAAGCAGTGAACAAGTTTTTATAAAACTCTCAGAGTCATTTGTGCAGCTCATCATCCTTTTGAGTCAATCTGGTTCAAGATTGTCGCCACAGCTAATTAAACTCATCTAACACAAAAATGGCCATAACTCAATTTTATGGACACTGAGCTAAAATCTGGGCTGGTAGTAGCTGAGAGGCCTCATAAACACATCTCTTTAGCTTCACAGATCATGGGAGGTCTTTGTTTAAAACTGTGGCATGAAAGGTGACGGGCAATGTGCTTTCCTTCAAGGAATGGTAGATAAATGTGCATTGTTTTGATGCTGGCACAGAGAAATGTTACATTTATGAATAAAAGGAAGAAAACTGAGGCCACATAATAAAGATTTGTGACTTTAAAGTATAATTAAAGTATTTTAAAAGCTCCGACTCGAGCTATATTTCTGTTCTCCCTTCAATCTGCAATTTCTAAAAGAAGACAACTTCTTTCCAACTTTCTTCCACTTCACTCAACTTCTCATCCACTCCTGAGGTTATCTGCATCTCAAAGCAAAGCACAGAACGGCACTTTTATCATTTAGTGGCAAAGTTTCCTCAGGGCAGAAAGGCACCTGAACTACCAGCGTGTGAAATCCTTCTGGATGATCATGTTGGCTTCTTTCTCAAACCTGAAATGAGCAGATCCTCTGTATCACACTTCCTCACTCAGGTCAGCTCAGGTTATTTCCACTTAATGAGATTCATCTTGTGGCTGTAGTCTTCTTTTCGGATGACAGAGAGGTGGCCTGACTCTGAGAGATATGACTCGCCATGCCCCATAGGCAAAGTTCACTTTCATGTCCTAATTTCTCTTAAGAACTTTTAGAATTGTCAGAAAACCCTAAAGTGATGAGTGTTTTTAATAAGCAGATAATAAAACAAGAAGCTGTGAGTGTGTAATTTTATGTATGAGCTTCTGTAGACAATTAGTTGTAAAAAAAACTTTTTTTTTTTTCAATAAACAGAATTTCTATTTTTGGCTAAAACAGTGATTTTTATTATCCACTGGCAATTTGTGTATTTACTGTAATAATTATTCACTGTAAAAACAGGTTTTAAGTCAGGGATTTATGTTTAGAGAAAAAATGTATTACCTTGTGGTTATTATCATTTAAGCAAAGACTGTGGCCACATTTCTTATGCCAGAGAAACATTTGGAGATGTATGTTTTACAAGTTTTAATGAAACTCACCCAGTGGTTCATGAGATATTTTGCTAACAGCCTGACAAACGCACAAACACAGAAAAAAACCACCTTTGCCTTTCAGCAGGCGATAATTGGGATAATAACACCTCTTATATACCAGAAAACATCAAACATTCTGCGCAGCACAGCAAGCTGCTTTTTCCAAATGACTGAACGATAAATCCAATAATCAGAATGAAATACATCATGTGGATTTTTCCGAAAAATTATTGATGCTTTGAACAACAATGAAGCGCAGAGCTCAGTGCAGCAAAAAAATAACTTGATCCTACCTGTTTGTCTCCCCCTGAACTGGTGCCTACAGAGCGGCTGTCTGTGTAATCTGCTCCCAGCATCTTTCCTTCACAGCTGTCTCATTTGCTCACAAAATATCACGACTGCCATTAGCAGACTACCTGCCACGTGAAAATGCCATCAGTCGCATTGGAGGCGAACGCTCGTGGCAACGTGCAAGCCTCTAAAAGTCAGCTAATACCGGCTCCTGCTGTGATGGAACATTGTGTTACCACATAATGTTCAAGGGTAAAGATTTGATGTTCCAGGTGTGACGCTTTATTAGAGAAATGGCTCGAGACAGTGTGCTAATAGTATTGACGCAAAACGCTGCTTGGGAAAAATGCAGAGCAGACAGAGAGATATACAGCAGTTTACGATAGAAATTGTTTTAAAATAGTTATTTTTGATTGTCCTTGGTCAAGTTTAAGCTGATTAATTTTTCAATTGCACACACTTCATCAGCTATAGTCACCTTTTATTCATGGCAGCAAACACTCACAATCCCTCTGGTCTTATGTTTGTACAGGTCATGCCTCAGCAGTTTGTTCTGTTTCCTAAACTGCAGGCCGTCCAAGAGGAAGAGCAAAGCCTGAACCTGACAAAATCCAAACCCCGAGAGACCAGAGTTAAAGAAAAGCGACCTTGTCTTCTCCTGAACCCCCCGCAGCAGCCGATCACCGTCTCTGGAGTCCAGATCGCTTTGTCCTGGTCAATGTGAGCCTTTAGAGACACGCTGTAGAGACCCGAAGGAGAGGCCTTGTTCAAATCAGATTCACCGCTTCACTTCCAAAAAAAGGCGAATGAAGCCTTTTGTTGGTAGGAAATGCAGCAGACCATTATTTATTAGGTAATGCACTTTGCTTCAGGAAGTGTTTCAACAACTAACTGAATCCTTGCAATAAAAATGATAATCAGTATAAAAAAACATTCATTCATTTTTGTTTGTCATTCAAGTCGATTATATAATGTTTCCCTTCCTGCATCCAGACTTATAGGTAAATAAATATATATATAAATTAGATCAAATTAAAATTTATACAAAACAAACTCATCTGCAGGATTTCACAACTGTACATGAAATATACCACCAGTTTTAGTTTTCAGTTATTAAATTAGTTATCATCTGATCTGATTGTCAGTTTGTTTGCTTTCTTAATGTCATAAGATAAACATCAACACTTTAAAATGTTTGTTTCTGCAAGAGAAAACCAAGGAAACCCTGAATAACAAGAAAACCTTTAAAAAAAACATCTGGTGATTGGAAATGAATTTGTTGTGCTTAAATGGCCAAATGATAGATTGATATGATAAATTTCATTCAAATGACTTTTTAAATCAAATTACATTTACAGATTGAAACCATTCCCCTAAGATTTTCAAACCAAAATCAGCTTCAACAAAACAAAATGTTTACAAAACCTACAATTAGTATGTGGCTGAACTATATTTTGCGAGTCTGAACAACTAAACAAAGGAGTTTAATTGATTAATTAGATCTAAAACACAGAGGTTTATGCAACAAAGAAAAAAAACGTTAAGCTTGTGTTTCAACATTGAAACAAGTCTTTTTTTTTAGTTCATTCAAAGTTCTGGACCCAATAAACCACAGTATAGGATTGTAATCGAGTTATATACTGCCTTGTTTTAATTTCGGCTTTAAATACATTATAGGAGGTGACCTTGACCATACAGACTGGGCAGGTCAGACTGATGAAGCTCCACTTGTATCTGGATTTGAAATGTAATTTGCAGTCACTCTGACCTTTACAGCCTCACAAATTATTACTCTGTGTAACCAAAGTGACTCTGCTGGAGAAGAGGGTTTACAAAGTTTTAAAAATCACTGTTCTGTGCACATTTAGAGAGAGAATACACACTCTGTACGGAGATGAGAGTTGGCAACAAGTTGTCTGAGCTCATAATTTCCCCCTCTGCACAACAACACGTGCGAAGTGAAGACAGTAAGATCCTTCATACCAAACCACATTATATCCAGAGGCTTAGGCCAGCTGCTGTGTGAGAGCTGAAGGCAACAACTGCCCAAAGACATTTTCCAAAGAAGCACCTCAAAGAAACTGTGGAAGGCTTTCCCAAAAAAGGTAAATTGAAGTTAAAACATGTCAAACAGTACAGCTGGTTTATTTCAGCTTATATCAAAATTAGAGCTTAAGCTGTTGGTCGTGTCCCTTGGCACAGGTGGTTAACATTTTAACAGATGGATACCAGTATCAACAGATGGTTGTCTGAGAAACTTAGCAGTGAACGTATCTGAGTGAGGGTACAGCATGAATTATTAGAAAGAAAGGCATGAAAAGTTACGTTCTGTACCTTCATCTGAACGGAGCCAAGGACAGATTGTTGAGCTGAGTTCGGTTTTAGATCAGCCCCCCCAGGGCCCCATCAGCCAGATGTGGGGCTTTAATAATCACGAGCACCTAAAGCCAAAGCAGCAGCGATGTGAAAAGGAGCACAATTTTAAACATGGTGTGAAAATAAGTAAACTTGATGTGATGTAACGCCATCTCTGGTGATTGTGGAAAAAAAATTAAAAATTAGTAAAGCTGATGATTTGATGAAGCAGATTTTGTCCCAAAGGTGACAAAGTTATGTTTACGTTTTGTTTGAAGGTCTGACAGAGTTTAGCAGAGAAGCTCACAAAGAAAAGAAAGGAGGAGGATGAAAGGCCGTTTCACATCACAGTAGGTGCAACATGAAGCTAAACTCACGTGTGATTCTCATCCTCTGACAGAAATGTAGGCCACAAAAGGGAGGGAGGGAATCGCTGTGAATGGATGGGGTGAGATGTTCAAAGTGCTGCTCTGCGCTCACTTTTTTCAACTTCAACTATAATGAATAATATAAACATGTTTAAACTGCATAGAGTGGGGCCTTTCCTTTCATTTATGTCACAGTAAGAACCATGTTTCATTTATTTTATTAATTCTACATGTAATCAGGCAGACTGTAGACCCTCAGATGAAGTACCTCTGGGTAATAATAAACACATTTTATCCACATGAGGATGCAGGAGTGAGAAGCTAAATAATGGACTCTTACCATTCCATTTTAAGAAAAACAGTTATTTATTTCTCCATCTTTGCTCAACTTTGTTTTTCTGTTACATAAAAATGAAGCATTGCATCAGGTTATATCAGGTTGCTGTTAAAAAAAAAACTTTTCAGTGCTTAGCAAACATCCATCTAGTTTCTTCCACTTCTGTTATCAAGCTTCATAGGAAACAGGTCCAGGAGGAAAACCCAGATATCCCTCTCCAGCTCCTCCTGGTGCAACTCAAAGCCTTCCCAGACCAGAGAGGATCCCTCCTGTCTGCCCTGGGCTCTCCTCCCAAAGGGATGGGCTCAGAAAACCTCTAGAGAAGAGGTCCCCGATCTTGTTCCTCGCGGCCCACTGCATGTTTTAGCTGTTTCCCTGCTTCAACACACCTGACAGAAATGAATGTGTCATTGACAGGCTTCTGCCTCGATGATATTCAGGGTAAGTAATTCACTCATTTGAATCAGGTGTGACAACTAAAGGGAGGCTCCCTGGCTGCACACCTCATGACCATAGGTGAGGGTTGGACTGTAGATGGACCAATAAATCAAGAAACCTTGGCTTTTGGCTCATCGTGACTGACCAGAGCTACGTCTTCATTACTGCGGTCGAGGCCCAGATCCATCCGTCCATCCTACCATCACTCATGAACGAGAATCCCAGACACTTCACCTCCTCCACTTGAGGTAAAGACTCACAAAATTTAAAGACAAAACACAAATTTGTTAAATCAACCTAGTTTTAGCAGCTTTCTTTAAAACAGGTAAAACTAGCAATAAATGTCAAACAAACAAGAAATTTGTCCCAAATAGTAGCTTTTACAGAGAAAACTGTCGGGGCAAATGATGTTCTTCAGAATTAGACTATATGATGTAAATTCCCTATAATGTGTTAGTTATTTTTAATAATTTAACTGAATTTAAACTTATTGTGTGGTTTTGTTTTTTGTTTATGGTCTTCATGCTCTCAATCTGGATGTAAGGTTCATAATTTAATCCAATTGTTTTTGTTCCAATGAATATAAAGTGAGTTATTCTTGTTGTTGAACCAAACCACAATTCAGTCTTTTGTCAATTTAGGTTTTTTTGTTTTTGGTCAAGTTTCATTTTGCAAACTGATAAATGGTAAATTTGGTCCAACTGGATTAGTTTTTTGCTTCCAGACATCTTTTATGTCATCCTGTTGAAGTGTTGTCACCCCTTGATGATTCTTTGTGCGCCATAAATTTAATAAAGTTTAACCTCCAGGGCCGTATTTGTCCCCTCGGTTCTCACCGAGGCTTAAAAATAGTCAACAAACAACGGGTGCTGCTAACCGGGTCACGCTGACATTAACTCAGCAGACGTGGCGACTGACCCGAGGATGACCGACCAGCATGGTGACGTCTGACAGGAGATGTGGTATTGTGTTAGGTTTACAACAATACCAAATGCATAGATTTTAATAAGGGGTTCACTGACCAACTTTGTTGCAATTAAAATTGATGCCAGCTTTAGTCCACTGTTTGAAATTATATTTTTGTACCAACAGAGATTTCCAAAGAGATATTGGCTACAAACTTGGCAGAACTTGGAATCTGGTTCAGTGTGTCCTTAGAAATTCCTAAGAAAGGACAGAATGTGTAACTCAAGATCAGAATCTGAATCATGTCCTTGAGAACCTGATAAAATAAAGCCAACTTCGTCAGAAATGTTCTCCAAAGAAAGGTGACCGTCAAAAATTTTAAAAATAACTACAAAAATTAAAACAATCATGATCCTTCACAAACTGCAACAGAGGCAGTTTTCAAAAGTCAAATTTGTAGTACTGATTTGTAGGATATGAAATAAAGAATTTATCTAAACCAAACATTTCCCACTTGCCTCCATGACGCCTCTTTAACTGGTATTGTAGCAGCTTCTGTCATCAACCTTAAAATGAAGCCTTAGATTTTGTTCAGATTCAACAAACTTGTTTTATTTTCCCAAACAAAAGGCTGTTATCACTGCTGTGAAGCAGTGATGATATTATCACAAAACAATGTTTATCCAAGACCGTTTTCTTACCATTTTAAATATCTTTTTATAGTAATGTAACAGAAAAAACCCCCCACTGTGATCAAATTAGATGAGAACTGTAAGGTCCCCAGTTGACTCTGAGTACAGATGAGATTTATCCATCCATCTTCTACCACTTATCCGTGGTCAGGTCCCGGAGGCAACAGGTCCAGGAAGGAAACCCGGACATCATCCTCTTCCCAGCGACACTCTCCAGCTCCTCCTGGGGGATCCCAAGGCATTCCCAGGCCAGAGAGGAAACATAATCCCTCCAGCCAGTTCTGGGTCTGCTCCAAGGTCTTGTCCCAGTGGCACATGCCTGAAAAACGTCCAAAGAGAGGCACCCAGGAGACATCCTAATCAGATGTAATTACTAATATAATATCCTAGAAACCACTGAAAGAATTAAACGCTAAAACTGTTTGTTTTTGTTGTTAAAAAATAGTTGGTAGTTTGTTTTTCTGTCTGAATCAATCAAACATGACATTGTCCTCTATAAAAGCTGCACTTCTAGATATTTTTGTTTCAGGCTTAAATCACTTTTTATGAGTTTTCATTGGATTTTAAGTTGCTAAGAAAAAGAAAAAATGTTGTGAGTCATCCTTCATGAGCGGAAACGTCTCTTTGTGCTGCTGACCCTGTCTGCAGATGTTTCCTCTCTGTGTTGTTGTTGTTGTTCCCCCTTCGGCACCCCGGGGGCTCCTCACCTCTAATTCTGGCCCCACCACCACCAGTTGTTGTTTTTTTTTTTTTTTTTTTTAAAGGAACACAGGTGGTTCAGGCAAATAATATATAAAGTTACTCCACGATGCTTCGTCCTCTTCTCACTCCGACGGTACAGGATGTTACCATCTGGGCACAAGTGGTGGTTTCCTGAAATTTAAGGGGAGCTTTTGCCGTTTTATAACCCAGGAGGCAATAGTTTGAAAACAAAGAGGAGACTGGCAGCTCTCCTATTATTAGGACTTGTCTGAAGAGTTGCATAAAGTAGGAAGTACAACTGATAAAAAAAAACTTTGGGATCAAAGAAAAAAGCCAATTGTTTGCATTTGAATACACGTGCTTATTTGTACGAGTTTTGCTCAGTTGCACTAATATTAATTAAAGGCCTAGTATTATTTGAAGGAATCCATATCAGCCAATACCTTTCATGCAGTTTTGAACTAAAGTAATCTTATGCCAAGAAGGGATGGAGTTGTGGCTGTTTCAGTCAAACTTTGTAAATATCGCGACCTCATGCGATAATGTTGAATCTCATGAGATGTGATAGTGCTCAGATAATATGTTGAGGATGACTCTAAGCTACTACCACACCAAATTCTAGCAGAATACCTGAACAATTAATCGAGTTAGTCATTTCTGTGTTGGTTAAGGTCAATTAGCTGTGGCAGGCATCTTGAATTGGGTTGATTCCAAATATTAATGAGTTGTATTTGTGCAGGTAGTGATTTACTTCCTAAGAGTTTCATTAAAATCCATCCACCAGTTCTTGAGATATGTTGCTAATGGTACAGACTAATAAACACACACAGACAGGCAAAAACATTATTGCCCTCATAGCAATAATTAGTCACTGCACAATGTTTTAGTGAAAAGAAGCCCATTATTAGATGACAAATGCACAGAAACCACGTGATTATTGTTATATTTTATCACCAGTGATAAATCAGTGTGTTGGACCTTCCCCGCCTCACCTTTTTCCTCATTCTTAATGTCACGTGGATGAAGCAGGCAGAGGGAGGGTCTTGTGACAAACTGGGCCACATGAACAACACGACTCAGACTTTATTCTAAGAATCCACATCTGTCTCTGAGGAGGTAAACATGCAGCAGCTTCAGGTTTTTATAGGAGTGGTGAAGGATTTTCTCCTGCAGTATTTAGAGCAGAAGGAACAGGTCCTTCTAAAGATAGGAAGCTCCAGCTGTTTTCTGAAAAGGTGGCCTGATTTCCACGAAGATTAGAAATGAGGACGTTCTAGGAGACGTCCAAACCTGCGTAAATTAGACAATCCTAGAAGCTATTGTTTTGTTTTTTTTAATACAATTGATATATGTTCCTTGTTTAAAATCACTTGTTTTGTTCCAAATATTGTGAATGAGAAGCACAGAGATGAACCTACCTGCACCGACTGATTTATTTTCATGTAGAAAATACATTGGATGATTTGCTCCTGGACAGGAACAATTCATCAAACAGCAAACTATTTTTATTTAAAGTCATTAAAGTGTGCATCTTAAAAAGCAAAGTGTTATGTATAACATTGAAAGCCTAGTATTCCTTAAAGGAATGCATATCAGCCGCCACCTTTCATACCAGAGTTTTAAGATAAGGTCAGCTTATGATTAGAAATGATGAAGTCAGAGCCTTTTTGATCAAACCTTGAAATTAACGTTAATTTCAATCTTATATAATATCCTGGGATGTCAGGCTCAGAGTTGTCAATAACTGTTGGCTACAAAACACTAAATTTTAACCCAATATCTGTAAAGGTTATTGAGTTAAAGTTGGCTGAGATTGCTCATTTGTGATGGCCATCTTGGATGGGTTTGACTCCTAAAGTGAATTGGTTGTAGATGATTACTATCTGTGCGTTTCATTTAGATGTGACCATTTAAGCTTTCATATATTCAAATGATCTGACGGGTAACCACGTTTCGCCCTCTGAAGGTTCTGGGTTTCTGTTTGTGTGTCTTGTTTTCCCCAGCTTCTAAGAGGCTCCAGTCTTTGAACGCAGCAGGATGTGAGCAGATCAATAAAAAACTCATCACCAGATTTCTGAGACATCTGACTCAGGCGCTGAGACACATTTCCAAAACAATCAGATTTCTGGAAATACTCAGAAACTCAGCTTGGCCTGAATCAGACTGACCGGCACCTGTTCTGCACTTTGTTCTGCACTTTGTTCTGTGTGTTTTGAGGAAATGTCTTTTTAATTTGATTAGCAGTGGCATGAGAGGCTTGCTGCAGATATCTAAATCTAGGATGAAGCATCAGCCTTTAAAATGAAAACCACCTTTAAGTTTGAAACTTGATATAACTTGTTTAATGATTTAGTGGCAATAAACTCCAACAACAGGTCACCCAAGAGACTGGAAATGGGTACAAATTGTTCAGCTGAAAATTTATGGAAGAACTTAGGAGTTAATTGGAGCAAAATATTGCAGTAATCAATTATTAGTAAAACTAGGGGAAAAAATGTAATTTCTGTGAAAATGTAGAGTGAATGCCGGGCGTGGAATTATTTTACTGGAAGGCTAAATGTAGCGAAAAGTTAAAAGTAGCATAAGAAAAGAAAGCTGTAGTAAGTACGCTGAATCATCAGATTTAAAAGTGGACAATGTTTTTAAAGAAATTGAAGAAATCTTAATGTATTTCTATGGAGAAAATGTTTGTAAATAAAGTGAAATATTTTGAAAAGTATAAAAGTTACAAAAACCAAAAGTTGTAGCTGCCATCTCCAGAATCAGCAAATTATCTTGATGTATGATTGGCTGAAATAGCACAAAGTATGCACTCATTAGATTAAAAAAAAAAAATGATACCAGTTGTGTGAAATAAGAAGCTGAAACCCTTCAATTTATGTGGGGATTTTGTAAAATGGCATAAATGATAAATGTTTATAAATAGTTGAGTTAATGACTTGTTTTCAGTATGTTTGTGAACGTGTGTCCCGTGTTTTTGGTTTGTTTCTGCACCCTACACGGACATGTGCATTTCCCTGAGTGTGTTTGTGCATCACTTCCACACTTTTTACATGTGTGTGTTGGTTTGAGCTTCTGTGCGGCTCTGAGTGTATCTGTATACATTATGTAACCGTGGTATTTAGCAGAACTTTGCCCCGGGCCCTTCTGGTGCGAGCCCAGCAAAGATTCACGGAGACTTCTCAGCGCAGAGTGCTTCTGTCTGAGCTCTCGGAGTGGACATATGTGACAGCCTGTATTAGACACAATCATGTTCCCGCAGCTGCAGCTCCTCCACCCTCAACCTAACCTGCACCCTCCGGGGGCAAAATGACCTAACAGCTAAGAGAAATGACTTGCTTAGAGTTAAGTCTACAATAAATAGTTCATTTTTATAGAAAGTAAGAATATTCCAGTTTGTCTTGGCATGAGTGGCTACAAAAAGACAACACAACTAATATAATAAATGCTGTAAAACAGATTTTGATTCATTGTAAGCAGAGAGATTTCACTGGTGCTTATAGGAAAATTGGAGCGATGAGATGTAATAAAGACAAATAAGCAAGAAGTAGTAGGAACATTATAAAACAGTTGGTCTGGTTTGTTTATGACAAACGGTTTGAGAAGATGACGTTATATAGTAAACGTTTTGCCATGTTTGAATATGTTAGACAGAGTCGTGGCTATTTTTACTCTGTTTGTTTTCAGTGCCTTTCTTTGGCTTTAGTTTGAACCAGATGTCCATCTGGATGTGTACTCGGCTACTTTTCTAACAGCAGGACGCATAAACGCTGTGATGGGAGTACAAGTAGTTCAAGTTTCAGCAGACGGTTTGATACCAGATCCTGATCTGAGTTCAGTTTGTAATCCATTAGTCCTTCCTACTGTGCTAAAAGTTAAAATAAAGCTTTTAAATCCTTGCTGTGTTTGGTAATAAAACTATTCAAATGCCAAGAGACTTTATTTCTTCTCTCTTGCACGCTTGTTGTTTTAACCCCGACTCTCCTCAGTGTTTCCCCTGGTTGCTCTACAGAAGCAGGTCTTCAAAGAAGTTGCCGTAAGAACTTTCTATCATCTGTAGTTCAGGCTGTTGTTCTCATCTCGTCTCTTGAGATGCGCCTTGTGCACAAACTGCTGCAGAATTCACTAGTCATTTCCAAAAGTTCCTCATCAGTACAGTTTTAGGAGCCGACATCAGCAGTCAGAAGGGAAGGGGTTGAACAGATTGGCCCTACATCAAAGGGTCAAACACAGATACACACAAGTAAAACTATCATTTATGTACACATTCAAACCTAAATTGAATTTAGGATTACAAGTTAAACTAGCATGCATTTGGACTGACAGATTAAACCAGAGTACCAGGAGAAAATCCACGGGGAGAAGTTGGGTTTGTTTGATTTTGTTTTACAGAATGATTTTGCTACAATATACCACAAATCAATGTTTGTTGACGTAGCCTTCAGCTGATGAGCTGCTATGATAATTCTGCAGGTTTATTCATTAAAAATTTGCAAAGAAAAAGAGACGAAACCCCATTAAGTCATATGTAAACTCTTTGCCAAATGAATCTTTAGCAGAGAATCCTCTGCAATTAAGCTGATCAGTGAGTCACTTGATTTCTCTTACTAGTTCAAACAATAGCGTGAATGCTGTTTGGTTTGGAGTAAACAAGCCTCTGATCCCGAACTGGGACAATATTGTGAATATTTAACTATTTTCGCAGCTGTCTATTCTAGCTCATGTATCTGGATTTCTTGTCACAGTTCTAAAGACAGTTCCCTCTGTGGGTGTGGGTGAAATAATGCTGTACCTGCTGCTGACCCGGTTGGTTTCCTCAGGTGGAGTTAGTTGATTTCAGCAGATTGCATCAGACAGACGGCATGTGAAACAGTTCATTGGTATGCACAGTGTGTTGTGTTGTGTTGTTTACAGGTGCATCCCCCTCACAGGTCAAGTGCAGAACTTAGTCTCAAAGAGTAAGAAACAGTCTGCTGAGCCATGAGGTCTGAAGCAAGGTTTGACAGGTTGTAGATTTCAAACATCTCAACATGACGTCATTAATATCAGTCCTTTATAGTTTCATTGAGTTTTTCATGAACTTGACTGTTTGATTCATCTTTAATGCATCTTTTTTTTGCTGTGTTTTGTTGGTACAGATAATCTGAATTTCTTCACTTTTGCAGCATTAGTTCCTTTTATTGTGCTGCACCTCAGGTTGTCAGAAAACTTTAATCAGAATGATGAGAATGAAGGCAGCTCTGCTGGTGTTGCACTGAATTGCTGAAATTTGTTTTGGTTATGTTAAATTTTTTTGTGTTTAACATACATTCAACAGTCTTTCCACTTCTCTGAATAACATAATTTGGTTTTAACCATCTTAAAACAAATATCCAACTGTCGCAAATAAGGATATATCACAGACATTTATTATCCCCAACAACCTGCAGTTAGAAATAAAATAAAACCTGTTTTGTAATTTTTCTTTCCTGCCACGATCACCCTCACACTCTGAGACTCAAACATCTCGCTTTGATGTGTAACTTCTGCTCTTTGTTCCTTTTTAGCGACTTGAACATTTGTTAGATGTTCTGATGTTTTTCTGTCTGAGCTTTTTTACATTTACCCCTACGATACATCAGCTCGGAACAAAGTGAGGCCATACTGTCAGGTTGCAGCTTATTTTTCACTCGTCACGGTCGTCCAGTAGCTGTGAATAAAGTTGCAAAACATCTGAAGTTGGTAAAAGATAATTCTTCATTTACTTTATTTTCTTTATTTAAATAAATCAGTAAAATCTCAGAAATACAAGTCAAAACATAACTGCCTTAAAATAAAGTCAGTCCACCAGCAGAACTATCCTTATTGTGAAAAACAACAATTTGTTCAGTGGTAGAACAAAAGAGAGTGCAGTTTCTGTAAAACACAATCAACTTCTGTTTGTTTTCTAAGGTGATCAAATTATTAAATACTGTGCTGCATTCAGTTTTTTTTATTTGAGCATCAAAAACCTAAAGGAAGGCAGATATTGTTTAGTCTGGTCAGTTTAATATAAAACTGAGGTGCAATTTATTTCATTGTAACTATAACTGACTATAACAATTTACATATACTAATACAACCAGACGAGACAAGATATAATGTAGTTTAATGACTGATTGCTTGAAATAATAATAAATAAAACCATTAAAATTAAGGAAAGAGATTTAATTCAACCCTTCAAAAACATGGCAGAATTAAAGCTAAATAGTTATTCATAGCTGGGGAAAGTTGGGCAACTCTAAACAGATGACTGTGTGGAGTCACTGATCGCTCTCGCCATGTGATTTACATGGAAAGTAAATGTGCTGGAAAGGAGCAGGAAATTCACTGTTGCAGTGGAAAAACCATGTTGAAATTTGGTTCCTGTATTTCAAACCTTCCCCGCTGGGTCACCAAAGCAGGCATGTCCAGTAACAGCCCGGCAGAGATTACACATCAGCTTCAGCTGAAAACCAGGAAGTGTGCTCTGATTAAAAAAACTAACAAAGGCGAGATGGGATTTACTGAAAAGGAATCCTTACTTTTAAAAGACAGAAAAAGAAGGATTTACCCGAACTGAGAACTCGGTTGCAGAATGAGTCAGAAACTGCTGATTATCAGACCTGATTTCTGCAGGGTGGATTGATATTATTGCATGAGTCATTTTCCTGGATTTTCTTCTTTCAGTTGTTGCTCAGTGGGAAATGCTGTAAGAGCTACAAAGCTGCCATTAAGCTGAGACGAGTGTGTGTTTCTGTGCAGCAGATATGCAGCACTCTGTGAGTCAGCTGGTCAAGAATCAAGCCAACAGCGCTGATTACTGTCTCACAAAGTTTTCACACAGTCAGCAGAATGCCTTGGTTGCCTAAAGCAGATAAACACAAAAAAAAGTCACATACGGGCTGAATGGAGTCAGTGTTGCCACAAATTCTCCTTTTGAATACACTCACAGCACCGGCAAACGACCAGTGGAACTTGTTGTGTGAATTCCGACTATTGTCATATTTTCCTATTTTTTTATTAAAATTGTTATTTTATTTTTTTCAATTGAACTACTTATGTATACTTTGTGCAATTTTAACATATCAAAATGTTCATCTCACTGAGGAAAAGGTTGCTATGACTTTTAATTTTTGTGACTTAATTTTTTATTTAACCCTAATTTACAACAAACAAACAAAATGAATCAAATCTCACTGGATCAAGCATCTGGGAGATGTGCTGTTGCACGTTAAACCTACGTGACCATTCTGATCCGACGGTGAAAAATACAACCCAAAGTAACAAAAACGTAAACAGCACAAGAAAATAATCAAATATGAGACTTAACTCAAGTTGACTTCAGGAAAATCTACCACTGACTTACAGCCCCTCTGGCCTCTAACCCTCCAGTAGCTATATATTTTTTCTGCTGCTCTTATTGACAATAAAGACCTACTGAACTTGCAGCGTAGAGGAAGAGGGCAACCTACAGCCAGCAGGGAAAATGTCAGGTTTTTGTTTTTTTTTCTTTGAGCTTATAGCTTTTGAGCATTAGGTAACCGAAAACAATTTACAATATACAAGCGGGAACGGACAAGAACGCAAAAGCAAAATAACAAACTTTACCTTTAACTGGCATCTCATACTTGCATAATAGTATTTCATTGTCCCCTCAGACAACCTGTTGAGTCCTTCACCATCTAGAATATTACTGTAGCTTTTAGTTGCATCAGTTTAAAATTAGATAGCAAAAATGTACAAAATGTTCTGTTAAGTCAGTTTTCTTGGTTTTAGTATACAGAAAGTGTGTTAACCATTCATGCCTTTGTTCTGAAAACCATTTACCTGCAGTACATGTTTCACCTTGACCATGCTGTTTTTGTAATCATCCAATTCTAATGTGACAGGGCTTTTTAAACCAAGTTTTAATGAGGTAAGAAAAATGTGTTGTTGCAATGACCTGAGTAGAGTGGAATGTTGGAATTGCACTCATCTGACAAGCATACTATAGGAATTAAGTTTAAGGTGCTGTAAGGGTGCTTTACTTTTTTAAGCTTACTGTATTTACACATATATGGGCTAAAATGTGTAGCTGTCTGTTTATGAATGCTTTTTATGTTTGCCTCTTTGTGAATTTATACATTAACTTGACAAGTATTAAACAAGCTGACAGCCACGTACTTCACAGCATTGGAAGGTGGTCATAACCGGATCTTTTTTTTTAAACCTATACGCCACACAACCATCTCTTTTGGTGGGCAATTTGTGTCAGATTTTCACAAGTCATTAACCACGTTCCTCTACAAGCATTCCTGGAAGGCCTTCGCCCCCTGCCGCCACCTGCTCCATCCCTCCTGATAAGCATCAACACATGTAAAATACTGGAGCGGAGCATCTTCTTTTATCTCAGGGGTTTTAAAAAAGTGTGACTGCTTTTGTGTTTCAGTGAATCAAAACAAACAATTAGCATTTTTCAAGAGATAAACATGAACCTCTTTAGCTCACTGTAAAACTTTCACATTCTTATCAGGCCTTCTAAAAGCTTATCCCTGGGCTGGAGGCGTAAGGCATGAGAAGTCAGGACCCCTGTGCTCATCTTTGACTTGTGCTCGTCTTCTTAAACTGAGCTGCTGCCAAGAATCCTATATTTAGATTCCAACAACTTTACCTGGAGATACACACACGCACATTTACTTGGATCACAAGTGGATTCTGGTGAAATCATTTTACACTGTAAGCAAAACCGCTGAAGGCAGCAGTAAAATAAAAAAAAGTCTGAATGACACAGACATGATGCAATCTGCCAGGTCAGGATAATTACTGGGATTGGTTCTTCAGAGAACATATGGGTGTGGTGGACATGACCTGCTGAGGTGTCCTTGTGGCCATGGTGTGACTTTAACTTAATTTGTTATTTGCTTATTTAACCCACTTTTGCCTCAAAAAATAAATATATATGGGGGTGTGGCATAAAAAGAAATCTCAGAGTTGAGATGCAAATCACCCTGTGACGTCAATGGACCTTTTGTGTTAAATGTGAACAAAAAGAATGATCAGATATTCCCTTTTTTAACCCCTTAGTCCCTAGGCCTATTGGATTGATCTTGTTGGCAGAAGTGCTGCTCCCCGGTACAAGCGGCCACTAGTGATGTAGGGGTTAATAAACCTCTGAGGTTCACCCGTAGGTTGTTTTACTTCAGCTTTAAACACCTCTGAGGATCTTGTTCCGGAGCCACTGAGGATGTGAACCAAAGCCAAGAGTGTAAATCAGGAGTCAGGATCCTCTGCTTTCTTTCTTCTACTCCGAGATGCATCCTGAAGCCGTGCAGCCAGGCGGCGGCTGGAAATAGCTCCAGACACGCAGGCCAAGTCAGAGCTAAGAGCCGGTGCTGCCGTCTCCTGCAAGACTTCCTCAGCCGTGCTGCTAATCAGCAGAGACAGAGGAGGATGCTGGGCAGAAGCCAGACGGAGATCAGGCTCTGCAGGGGTAGGGCAGGCGTCAGGCGTGTGTGTGGGCAAGTATGTAAGTGTGTTTAGCTTAATGTTCATGCACGCTTGTGTGCATGTGGAGAAAAGACAGGGGAGTGGCACATTTCGACTTTGATGCGCTCCACCTCCAAATTGCTAAACAAAGAGATTACAAAAACAACATGCAATAATTTACATATTGTCATTAGGAGGATTTATTTTATGGTTTGCAAGTAAACCAAAGTTTTTCTTTGTGCTTTTTCTAAGTTATGTTTCAGATATGTGTATGTATTTGTTAAAAATACCATTTATTATTATAAATAAACCCTGAATGTACTCAGAAAATCATTGCCTTTGCGGTTTTAGTTCTTAATGAACATATGTTTAGATTACACATAAACTTTTGGGAACTTTACTTTCATATAATGTTAGTTTTATATTATAAATTTAGATACATAGCTCCAGACTCAGACAGCGTGCTGCAGTCAGAGTGAAATAATTGTTTTGCAGTAATTTACCTGAGCTGCCAGAGCACAAAGATGTCAGAAAAAAGGAATACTTTCAAATCCTTTTCTCACACCCCTTCATTTGAAGTTTGTCCCTGAAAAATAATCTGTTAAGCCCTACCTCCATATCACAAGAAGAACTGGGACACCCCCTACTTCCTGATGTAAACGCACAAAATGTAGGTGGAGCGTTTAGGCTCAGGGGGAAGGAGGTGAAATGACATACAGCTGAAGCGATTTTACATGTAAACAGTTCAAAAGAGTTTTTAGAGCTCCTCCACAGTTCCCTCCTGGCTGCTTTCCAGTATTATCAACTTTTCTACTAAATTTGAGCAAACATTTCCATCAGCCTACCCCTGATATTACTCTGAACATCAGTTAATCATCTCCCTGGAGTCTTTGTCCCGTCTTGTTGACTGTTCCAAGTTAGTTCGGCACAAAGGAAGTTCAGCAGAAAATCTTTTAGAGCAATTCTGCGTCACCTCCAGCTGATGTTTCACTTTTAACTTTGTGTGAGGATATCTCACCCGGCTCGAGGCAGGACTGTGGATGCACACCCCAGAAGCTCAGTCAGCCACACCTTGGGTGTTTGTTTGTCATTTCGAACGGTGATGTGTGAGAGATGATGAATGAACAATGACAACGATAAGAAAGGGAGACCTGGCAGATAACAGGAAGTTAAAGAAACACACAGATGAACTTGAATAGCATACCCAAACCTGTTTCCTGTTTACGGTGGTCTGATTGCTATTTTTGTCCAGAAGATGTATGAAGCGAGGCCTTCACCTTCAACAATGGAACAATTCACAGTGAAAACACATGAGTTAGTCATCCGAGCTGCTTGTTTCTCTCCTGTTTCCAGTAGAAGAGGTGAATAACACATTATTTTACCCTCACTCTTTTACTCTTTGTTCAAACATTGCAGTGCATGTTCTTCCTTCCTTGTTTTCTTTTTAAAATTGAGACCTCAAACTGTTTTACGATACAAGATGTCATATCTGATGGTAATAATTTACTGCAGAAGCCGAGGAAATGTGGCAGAGGTTCTTCTTTTGTCCTTTTTATGAGACGAGTACTGAAAACAAAAGAAAGGAAAATGTCTTTTCTCTATATTTAGAGGAGTGTTGATCGTCATGCAGGAGTTTGAGGAACGCAGGTCACTAAATGAAGGAAAACATCTCAGTGCAGCCGTCTGCTCCGGCCCCGCCACCATCCGCCATGACGCCTGTTTATCTATCAGACTTCCTGTCCTTTTTTCTGTGTGTGTTCAACTGTTAATGTGTTTGTGAACACATGGCTCCATCTTTGCCCCCCTCTCGCTCTAGTTGTTTTTAACATCCTCTGCTTTCTCAGGCACATGAAAACACACACACACACACACACATTCCAGCATGGATAAATCACAGCTGTGTGAAAGTGTCCGTTCAGGCCCACGAGGCTGCAGTCCATGTTCAAACGTCTCTGTCGAGTTCAGAGAAGAACCAAATGGAAAAACAACAAAGGATAAGGGACACAAACATGCGTGTGTGTGTGTGTGTGTGTGTTATTTTGACAGAAAACACTGACTTACTACCAGGTACTGAAGGTGAAAAACAGGAACAAACATACACCTGCATGCATCACAATACACAATACGTATAAAGTATACACATGCTTACATCTAAATAGATGATTACATATTTACACAAAAATATGAAGGTATTAAAAATTCCTAGAAAACCAACCATTTAATTATTTGTTTTATTACATTGCTGCTCCTTGTTGTAAAACCGTTAAAGCTTGTTAATAACCAGGCAAAGAAAATGAATAGATGGATAAATATTTTTTGTCACCTGCATACAAATACTCTAGTTTTTGTTTGAATCCTAATGTGAAAACAGGAAGCTGTCAGCGGGTTGTGTCTCCAGACATTCATCTGTATTATTTTTGCATTAGTTCAGACTGGTTTCCTTTTTTGATTCATCTTCACATCCAGTTTTATAATTCAGCACAATAGTGGGACGCAGAGCAACACGGCATACAAGCTAACATCTAAGTGAATTACTCAACATATTTAAGCAGCTAACTGCAGCTGAATAAAAATAGTACAAACAAATCATGCATCTGACCAGTGCAATTCTGATTTCGAGTGAGGCCAAGACCAGCAATGTACCAAAGTAGATTGTTGCTGTTCTAAAAGAACTCTCATGTTTCACAGCGATACGTGCAAACACGTTTTAGTAAACATTTAGCTGCTAGCTAATCAGTCTGACCAGCTCTAGTTTTTCAAACTGACGCTGTTCAAAAAGCTATACACAACAGATAAGATATTAAATGGTCATTACCTTTCCTCAGAATCCCACTTAAAATAAGCTGAACTATTGATCGAAAGATGTTACAGAGTGTCAAATGCTGCCCTGCTTTTAAAGTATGCTAAGCAATCCATAAATATAAGGACAGATGGGGAGAAAGGGGACTTTTGACCTGCCTGGCTCAGTGTCTACCTGAACTGGGAGCTAGATGTCCTCAAAACAGTGAGTCAGAGTTATTTGAGTGGCACTGTAAGAGCCGAGATGAAGCAAACACCACTGGGATCACCCTCACTCCCACGCAGGCTTTACTAAGTTCATCCGAACCTTCAACCCCTCCTTCTTCCTTGTGCCAAAAAGGCTAAAGCTTCAAGGCAGGCTGTTCCCTCCTTCAAACACCCCGTTGGGGAGCTATTTTTAACCAACGTGCATGTGTTCAGAGTCAGCTTTGTGTGTTACTTAGCACTGAGCTCTGGATTTGGCAGCACAAATGCTGTTAACTCAAGTTTCCCCATCCAGCCATCAAAATAAGTGCTTCTGCTGGTCTGGAAAACACCAGTGAGCCCTGCTGAAGACATGGAGCGTTCAAATACGTGCAAACCCAGCACACACCAAAACACATTCTTTGTCTTCCTCTGAAAACATGAGGACACGTTTTTCTCTCTCCCCACATCATCAAAACATACAGCCCCAATTCCCAAAAAAGTTGACAGTGTGTAAAATGTAAACAAAGACAGAATGCAATGATTTGCAAATCTCAGAAACCCATATCTTTTTCACAATGGAACATAGTTAACATAAAAAAAATGTTGAAACTAAGACACTGTACCATTCATTTGGGGGAGGAGTTGTCATTTTGACCTTAAAGGCAGTAACTCGTCTCACATGACTTTGAATATCCCACTGTCTACAGTTCAAATCTCATCAAAATATTTCAAGAATCTGGAGAAATCTCTGAGCTCAAAGAATGAGGCTGAAAGTCAATCTTGGATGCTTGTGATCTTTGGGTCCTCTGGCAGGACTGCATTAAAAACAGGTCAGATTCTGTTCTGGACATCACTACATGGGCTCAGGAACACTTCCATAAATCATTGTCTGTAAACACAGTTCAGCGTCCAATCTACAGATGCTGCTTAAAGCTCTGTCAGGCAAAGAAGAAGCCAGATGTGAACACCATCTAGAAACACTACCATCTTCTCTGGACCAAAGCTCGTTTAAAATGGACTGAGGCAAAGTGGAAAATTGTTTTGTGATCAAGCAAATTAAAATTTAAAATTGTTTTTGGAAACCACATCCTCCATACTAAAGAGGAAAAGAACCATCCAGCCTGTCATCAGGACATTGTTCAAAAGCTCGCCTCTCTGGTTGTATAGGGGTGCATTAGTGCCTGTGGCACATCTGGAAAGGCACCATCACTGCAGAAAAGTATATACAGGTTTTAGAACAACCCGTGCTCCTATCCAGACAACGTCTTCTCAGAGAAGGCCCTTCATATATTCAACAAGACAACGCTTTTGTTGTTGTTGTTGTTTTCTACATTTTTCACAATGTCCCAACTTTTTTGGAAGTTGTGTTGAACTGTACATGTAATCCAATTATTTTAGTTATTGTGCATTAAACACATGTTGTATTTGAAACTTGATCATTTTCGAAGAATGGTTTTAAGATGGAAAATTATTCAAATTTATGCAACATTACTTTGATTAAAATTCAGACAGGTTAGGAATCCATTACATCCACATTACATCAGCATGAATATTTAATGAGTAAACAGAAGCGAATGCTCATGCTCTGCAGACACAAAGAAAATCTGCAGAGTTGCAAGGGCATAATTTCTGTATCACTTCCTTAAGTCTTTAATAAAGGCATTATGGGTAGCAGCAGACAGGCTACAGCTGCAAAAACATTCATTGTAAAGGTGGGACCTCCCTTAAAATAGAGCTTTAGTCTCTTGAACCCATCTTGTTGATGCTGTAATCTCCTCTTACTGCTGCAGTTGTTTTTAATTTTGTTGTCGTTATAAAAAAGGGTTTTTTTGACCTACTTTCTCGCTCTCTGTGATGTCTCGTTTGTCTGTAGCTCTCATCTTTTTTTCAGATTAGATGAAAGGAGACAGACAGAGCAAGAATGCGGGGAATGTGGCAAATGACTGAAACTGCAAATAGGAATTAAAATTGTTCCTTGAAACTGAACCAAAGTCTAATATCTGCACCAATCAGGGAGGATCAGATCTATACAGACCTGCCCTAACAACCTTTTCAGCAAATATGTCAAGTTGTTTGCAAACCTGCAGAACAGTTTGTGTGAATATTATGCACAGTAGAATCTGATTTGGCCAATAAATCATTGTTTGTCCTTTCCTTTAAAATTTCCCAGCAGCAATGTGACTTTGCTACACATGAATGATCTTGTCTTCGCCAGTGTTAAAGTACACATTTTTAACATTTTGCTTGTTCTTATCACCAGCACGAATACAAAAGGAAACTCTGAGGAAAGATTCCTGGACAAAATGACACTGGTGACTGACCCATCTTCACTCTGATCACAAATGACGTAGGCAGAGGAGTGAATAAACTCATTTATTAAAAATTTTTGATTTAAATTATCTTGTTTACTCTCTATCTTGTGTGCCTGCAAGAGCTTTCTAGAAAAGTTTTGTATGTTTCATATGAACAAAAACCTGTATTATGAGGAACAGGTTTGGGTCTGTTGTTGGGAGGTTGGTTCAATTACTTATTCTCTGATTAATTGTTACATATTTGACCTGAGCAAACACAAAAAGTTGCTTTAACTCAGTCACTTTTATAGATATTGAGCTCAGCTTTGTTGTAGTAGAAGCTGAGAGTCATTTCCAATGTATACTCTTGGCACTAATAGATTACATAAGATCTGTGTTTAATTTAAGGATTAATTAATCAGCCAATCGGCTAAAACGCCTCATGGCTGCAGGTACCAGATTTTCCTTCAACACTCAAGTTTTAACATTAGTCTAACCAGATAACAGCTGCTGGGATAAGTTAATTACCTGAACCATAATGCTGCAGGAAATTATTATTATTATTATTTCTTGTCTTAAAATTAAATAAATAAAATATTTATAACATTCAAAGCTGAAAATTTCAAGTTTGGATGATGGTTTGTATTGTTGAAGCTTGTCTGGCTTTTTGTGATGAAAACATTTCTAAAATCCACCAAAATGTCCTAAATTGTGCATCAAAGTATCGTATTCTGAATAAAAAGCCATCCAATCTAATGCTGTGTTCCCCCAGAAGCCAGTGCAGTCAGTTCATTTCCCGGTGCTGACACAGTGTGGTTAAAACGGGTCACCTTACACAAAACTCTCACTCTTGCTTCCCTGTTGCACCTTGCTCTCTCCCTCTCCTCTCTATCCCTTTGAACTTGTTTTCTTCCTTTTAAGATGATGAAGAATGCCGGAGTTCTCAGGAGGATAGGAGCAGCTTTGCATTCCAGCTGGATGGCTGCGTCGAGGGCAGCAGAATAGACGGGCGGGTGGAGCCGCGTGACTTATCTGGTGACAGATGAGAACAAGACTCAGGGGAATCCACCTTTGCCCCCACAACCACCAGCTGCCCCTAGTTGGCTTGGTCTGACTCTAAGATGGGACTTTCAGGTGATTTATTAGCCATATCTGAAAGGTATAGATGTAAATCAAGTAAAACTGAGGATCCACAGTTTTTGAGTTTATGCTTTGATAAAAGCAGCAAAAGTAAACAAAAAAAAATCTATTATCACAGACTCATTTTACAGCAGTGGTTTGGGGGGAAAAATTGTAATATCTTTAACATTACTATAAATAAAGGCCTAGAATTCTTTGAAGAAATGTTTCGTCTGTCGCCTTTCATGCCAGAGTTCTAGGCTGAGATCATCTTATGCTGAGGAAAGACAGAATTATAGCTTTTTTAGTCAAACCCTAAAAATAACATTATGATCCCGCCCGACATTACAATATCTTGCATCATCTCAAATGATCTGTAAGCACCTGGAGCATGTGTTGTGACTGACCGTCAGCTACTGCCACTTAAAATTTCAATATCTGTAAAATTCACTGAAGTATAACCATTTTTGTGTAAGCTGTCGTCAATTAACTGTAGCAGCCTTTTTTTTTAATTGGGTTGACTCCAAACGTGAGTCACTTGTACATGTACAGCCAGTAATTACTTTCTGAGAGTTTCACTGAAGTTTGTGATGTGATTCATGAGATGTTTTGCTAACACAGACAGGGATGACTCCCAACAGGTTTTGCAAAGATGTTGTGCAACGCATTGTGCAACATTTTGCACAACATAAATCATTAAAGTATGTTTTGATGAAGACTCGGGTAGTACTACAGCAAATTTTAGCTCAATATCTGTAAAACTGACTGAGTTATAGCTATTTTTCTGAGGTCATTTTGCCATGGCAGCCATCCTGATTTGGTTTGTCTCCGAAAGTTAATCAGCTGTAGACATACACCCAAAGGTTACTGATGAAGTACAGTACAGACAGACACACACACACAGAGACATGAGCAAAAATATATTTCCTCTGCCTTCAGCAGTGTATGATGACACAAAGCTTTAGCTGTCCTAACTTAGTAGAAGTTCTGCGTTTCTATAAAATGCATTCCCAACGCTGCCATATGGAAACCAAAGTATGTCCACACATTCTTTGCAAATCGTCAACAAGAGAGCGGAGCTCTTTCGTTCTGCAGGGAAGACAAACAGTTCAGCTATTTTTCTTGTGTCAGACAGAAACAAGTACACAAAGACGTGCAAAAACACACAGGAATCCACACACTGACACGCACCCATACAATCTCATTTAATCACAAGAATCCTGACTGGGAGCATTCCTGCCTCACAGGGTCAGCACCATTTGCTTATTAGAGCAAACAATAGTATCTGTCAATTTCATTTTCATAAGCTGAATGACAGAGCTTATCCTCTGTACCCAGTCCAGCGTGCTGCCTTTTCTCCGCTTTCCCACGTCCAGCAGGCACCATCATGCATGTGACTTCAGTGAGCCGATTGTTTGACATGTTCAAACTCTGCCGATCATCTTCATCTGGCTGTTTTCTTACCACGAAAATGGTTATTGTTTGTTGAGAATGGAGCCTCCGCCGACCTTTTGTTGCCATGGTGTCGCTGCTCCTATGACAGAACATCCTCTCAGGTATTATTGCTGCATTAATGCAAATGAGTCCCTGTTCAGACCTGCTCTGATTACCTGCTGCACCTGAAAGTCCTCTCTGCTGTGTCATTTTTCAGATGACTGCTGAGTCAATGCTGTGAACTCAGCGGCTCCACCTGAGAAATGATTAATGACACACTAATGTGCAGGGTATGCTAGTTAATAGGTGAGTTTGCAGTGTAATAAGTAAGTAAAGTTTATTAGTTTGGCACCTTTTTAAAATGGAAATTATAAAGTGCTTCACGTTAAAATACAATAAGAAATATACAGTTCATCCATTTTAACCCATAGGCTGTAGAAGTGACAGGTCCAGGAGAGAAACACAGACATCCATCCCCACCAAACCAATTTATTCTTTACATGAAACAAGTAGTTTCAGACCAAAACTTTAGTGTTCATATGAGGACATTTATCAACCACACATCTTCATTTCAGATGAGTCACAAAAAGACACTTTGCTTTGTAATTTGGGGAATGACACTGACTTTAGCAATGATTGAGCATTTTGATTTCATCTGTTTACTTTGAGACGGTAATTTACGAACAACATCAGTGACTATTTAACTCAGAGTCCTTATTAGAACAATAAAATGTAGCATAAATGCAGTATAATGATGTTGCTGCGATGGATCAGGGCTTAAAACACAAACCTGAGGGACACCACTAATAATTTAGAAAGATGTCATACATAGTGTAAAACAAGACTCACTTCTGCAGTTGAACAACTTCTTTCTTTCACCATCACATTTTCCTAATCATCCCACACTAAACTACACATCCGCCCACTTCAAAGTTAAAGCAAGAAGCTAAATGCGTTTGCTTCACTGCTGGAGGCTGAAGTGCTGTCGCTTTGTTTTTAGTACAAAATTCCCGCAGATGCACCTGAATTGTATTCGCTGGCTTTAGTCTGTGCTTTCAAAAGTGTTTGCATGTGCACGAAAGGAATTATAAAAGGTTGTTTGTGTGTTGTCTAAGATTCTTTGTGTGTGTGTGTGTGTACTTCCAGGTGGAGGAAAGAGGGGGCAGCTTGCAGCCGGAGGTCACAGAATGAAATGAAGGAAACGGGAAGGAAATGACGAAGACTTCCTCTCTGAGACTGCGAGCTGCCACTCTCTCGTTGCCATCCTGTGTAGAAACTTGGACTCACACATAGGTTGCCTGTTGTTGTTGTTGTTGTTGACTGTAATAAAAGGCTTGAAAGGAAAAATATAATAAATTTAAAACATTTAAAACAAGTTGTGGGAACCAAGCCAAAAAAAAAAAGCTGAAACCTTCAGAAAATAAATGAGGAGGACAAAGGACAGTCTGAAATTTGAAAAATTAAGAAGTTGACAAAGAGTCGCAAAAAAGAAGTTGAAAAATAAAAAACTGCAAAGTGAAACTATATTGTCGCTCTTTCCTTTTGCTCTACTTTCCAGACAGAGAAGCACACATCAGCTGATATCTGACGTATTTTCCCCTTTTATTCAGCAAACATTTTGTTCAAGTCATCAAAGCATTTAAAAAAAATTCCACCACCGTTTGTAAGTAGTCTCTGAGCACGAGTAGTTAAATTATCCACAAATAAAATGATTTCCTGCAAATTTGACAGTTGAGCCGAGGCAAAATAAAGCGTTTCTGCGCATAAATTTAGGAGGAAGCCCACGAAGGAAACAAGTTATTCCTCACTGATAACCCACAGATCAGCAAGCCGGAGAGACAACACAAACACCACTGTTAGAGCCACAACATCCCAAGCCTCCCCATTGTTTGATTTGCAGACCGGTAACACCAGATCAGCAGCATTTGTAATCTAAATCACAAAAAAGAACCCTCAGTGATTCGACATTGTTTCAATTCAACGTTGAGAAAAAGCAGGAATTATCTGAGAAGAAACAAGAAAAGGAATGCAGAGGCAAGGTGAAAGGTCACTCAAAGAATGTCATCGGTATGTTTGTTGTAACCTTAATGTGCACAGCTCACTGTATATCTGAGCACACATCTTCAACAGAAGCTGTCTTGATGGATTTTGTCTGCCTTCAAGTGAGTGGTTTTTTTTTTTCATTCCTGTTATAGAGGAAGACGAACAAATGCTCCCCTCACTCCGCTTTATGAGCTGTCTCATTTTGTCCTTTATGTCTGGGTTTGTCTGCCGCCTGTTTCTGGGACTGCAGGTGTGTTGTTGCCCGATCTTTGTTTATCCGCTTGCTTGTCTGATGTACATGTTCGTTCTCACGTGTCCTCGCAGCTTTTGCTTTGGGTGAGGCACATTCCAAGTACTGTACACAGGCTCTGCAACAATAGCAGCACTTTTGTGACATGTGACGATGTGATACCAAACGACACCCCATCAATGAAAAACATAAAAGACTCAAAGTGTTAATTTAAGAGTTTTTTTGTGTGCCAGTGGCCCCTGTTTAAGTGGAAGAGACAGGTAAGCAGAGAGAAGGACATGATGAGCAGCAAAGGGCCCTGATGGAACTGTAGAGCTGCCACAAGGCCTTCATACTTTCATACTCTTTTACAGACACCTGTTTAGTTTAACTAGTTGAGTTCAAAGCATTTGAAAGGAAATTTTTCTCATCCTTTACTTATTAATATTATAGCAAGCTGTTAAAGGATATAATTAAAGGCCTAGCATTCCTGAAAGGACTGCCTTTCATGCCAGAGTTTTAGACTAAGAGCATCTTTTGAGTTTGAGCAATTTTGGTCAAACCTTCCAAAACACATTATGTGTGATCTCATGTAATCTCTTAGTGCTTGGAGTATGTGTTGTGAATGACTGTCAGCTACTACCACACTAACATTTTAACCTAATATCTGTAAAATACACCAATGTATGGCCACTTATGTGTGCTGTGGCAGCCATCTTGACTCCAAAGATGAATCAGTTGTAGATGTACAATACGGACTATGATTACTTTCTTAGTAGTTCATGAGTTATTTTACTAAAAACCAAACAGGTTTGACTTTTTGACTAGATGGACGTTACAGAGATCTACACTATCCATGAACATTATATTTTAAGGTCTCCAAAACTGAAATAGCAAAAAGGAAAACTAGATTTAAGATCTCTGAAACTCCTTCAAATACTTGAGTCTGTTTTACCATTTTACAGCCAAAGTAGTTCATTACAGATATCTAAAATTTGTCAGGATTTTGGGGTTTAGTTTGGTTGGTTCTTCGAGTTTCTTTTGGATTTATTGTTTCTTTTATTTTATTACTTAGTCGTCTGGGTTTTGGTTTAGTCCTTGTTCTTGTTGTCTTTGTTTCTTGTCATTTTCCACTTGTCCTCAGTCAGCACTTGTTTTCCTGCCACACCCAGCTCCACCTGCCTGCAATTGTAATCACTCACCTGTGCCCACTTCCCATAATTATCCTCTGTCTTTAAAACCTGGTCATCTCCTCCTTACTCGCTGGTTCATTGTTTGCTTGTCACTCTTGCCTACTGCCTTGCCTTTTGTTACCAAACTCTGGATTTCTGTTATTATTTGCATCTTTTGCTGCCATGTTAGCTTTTGTTTTCATTTCCTTTATTTTTTTTTAATACATTTTCGTTTTTTTATAATAATTCTGCGATCTGGGTTCATCTCATTCTCCACCGTTCATGAAAAAATTCTGTTTTTTCAAGTAAGAAATATTTCACATATCCCGAAGAACTTTCTTCCTATTCACAAAGAACATATCAAATATCTCAAACATCATTCTTGCTAGAACAAATATTGTCACGTTTCCCATTCATGTGTATCTGACTTCCAGCTGCAGATATCCACATTCCTCTAAAATCAACATAGGAAATATCTGAAACACAAATATCACAGAAAAACTGAAACAGATGGACTGTTATTGTTGATAATCTATTTTTTTACTTGTTTTATATTAAAATGGTTTCAGGTTCTTCATAGACTTCCAATAATTCTTTGTAGACACTTGTAGTACTAACGTTAATGTTCATTTTAGTTAGGAAGAATGTCTTCTTGGATATCTTGTGCTGAAAGCCCAAAACACAAGACCGGGAAAAGTGACATAAATTGTCCTTAGAAACAATGATGTTTAGGATATCTGAAATGTTGATTGTGGACAGAACAAAAGGTATTCTACAAAACTGAAACGGTCCTTTTAACTAGAAAGAATAGATTTGTAGAAATCTGCTTTGAAGAGTCTAATAATTAAATGATAAATCAGCACGCTGTGAACTGTAGCCAAGACTGGGTTTCCATCGTTTTTTTATTATCTGCTTTTTGATGATTGTTTCCTAAAAATCTTTACAGACTTACTTGTATTTTCTTCCCCTTTTCAGACAAAACCTTTGTGACCTTTAGAGGGAAATGAAAGTGCCTGACGTAAATCAGGTCAAGTGTAACAAAAATGTTGCATGATTGATGAGCTAAAAATGATACACGTTGAATGATTAAGCATATTAATAAATAGTAATAAGAGGTTGGTGTTTCTTGTCATGTTTTTGAGAAGGATTTGTCTGAAGTTGTAATAACTGGTTTTGTGATTGGAAGCATTTAACATCTGAGATTAAAATGTTTCATCCATCTTTTGTAGTTTTTTCAGGCTTCAGGAAAATACCAAATCATGCTACATGATTACATGTTATTTCATATTATTACTAACAAATGGTTGCAAGCACATTTTTACTTCTTTTTCATTTTTAACATTTTTGTATTCAACTTCAATTCATCATTGGGTTGTTTATATTGTGAACTAATCTGCTGGATATTTCCTTTATTATTTTACTTTTCTAAAATAAGTAAATATCTTAAACAAAGTGCCATCAAAGGTATCCAGAATCAGTGTTAAAACTAGAAATTTATGCTGAAACTAAAAAAATCTGATTATTAAATAAATTATTTTTGCTGTGCTTGGAAAATCTTTTTAGGATTTTTCAATAAAACATTTTTAGAGGCTTTCCTAATCTTTTAGTAGAAAAAAGTTAGTTACGTGTTACCACTAGCCCACATACAAAGTGACATGCCTTCAGATATTCTGTTTTGCCTGAATAAGTTCAGTAAAGAGAACTTTGTGCTTCCAGTTAATAAAAGACAAAGTTCAGCCTTTTGATGAAAACTTGCTGCTCTAAGTGTGTGATGTAACTCTTAACAGGAACAAAAAAAAGAAAACAACTGCTGACTAGGAAGTGAGGGATTTTTCGTAAATGTGCAAAATTGTAACAAGCCAGAGCAACAACAAATATTTCAGAGAAGTTGTGGAAATTCTGAAGGCTGTGTGTGTTTCCCGCCAACAAAGCTACGTTACAGATCCCATTCATGCTCTGCCGCTTTAAGGCTCACCTTCAGCTGAAGCCAGCAAGTCAAAGTGGGCATAGCAACAGAGACCTGATGACATGTTAATTCCATGGAGGTAGCGTTGGGGGGGTAGAGAGGGGGTGGGATTACAGTCTGGTCATGGAAGTTCAGCAAGGTTGCTCTGTTGCATGCTGCCGTTCACGGTCTGTGTCTTAAGAGGCTTTAACAGGCTTGGAAGAGATGAGCTGCCATCTGGCTAAATCCTGAACGGTCGGGCACATATGGTTGGTTGGCGGGAAGATGTGGACACCGCTGCTGTGGTGTGATGCTTCCTGACGCCGTTTCAGCAGTAAAAAAAAAAAAAAAAAAAAAAAACCTGTTTGAACACCGGTGATGTTTTCATCCTGGTCTGATTGCCAGCTATGCCAGCTCAGTGGCCTAGTGGTAGAGTGTCCGCCCTGAAACTGGGAGGTCGTGGGTTCAATCCCGGCCGGGTCATACCAAAGACTGTAAAAATGGGACCCATTGCCACCCTGCTTGACACTCAGCATTAAGGGTTGGAATTGGGGGGTTAGATCACCAAATGATTCCCGAGCGCGGCACCGCTGCTGCTCACCGCTCCCTCAGGGGATGGGTCAAATGCGGAGAACAAATTTCGCACACTCAGGTGTGTGACAATCAGTGGATCTTTCTTTCTTGATTCTGTGCGGTGGCTTCGAGACGAATGACAACACAAAAAGACTGCTGGGATTTCTGCGAACAAAAGAGTTGATATTGTTTACGCTGAGTTTGCGGGAAATGGATGGTGTAGAGAGGATGCATTAGAGATAAACAGAACTGAATGCTGGGAACAGGGTGAACCGGTCAACCTGAACCTAATGAGAGTGTAACCTTAAACTGAAGTGAGCGCCGCGTTTAACCCGCATTGTGAGTTTCGTGCTGCAAAGAAATGTTTGTATTTGTTTTTACACCTGAGCATTAATTAGGTTCTCCTGAATCCTATAGAAACAGTTTGAAGAAAACTAATTTAGCAAAGATTATACATTTTCATGTGGTTTTGCCATACTTATTTTTATACTATTCTTTTAGCAGTATTGCTTACGGATAAAAGCAGTAAAAATACATCACGTGTTTTCCTTCATATTATACAATAAACCCATTTAAACCTGTATCTGTGTCGAGGCTTTCTATTGATGAGCTTTTAACTGGGCTGTTAGAATATCTATGGATGTCACATGTTGACATGTTGGCAAAAGGTCACGATCAGCTGAGGCAAAAGTCCTGAGCAGTCCTCACACTAATTGTCTGGCAGCAGTGTGTGCACAGTGCCCTGCATCAGACTGATCGATGCACAGAGGTCAGGATGTACCTATCACTGACAATATCTGTCTGCCACAGGTCAGTAATCCAATGGAAAAGTCAGATTGGATTAGTCAAGTCGATGACTCTGAGCTTTCCCCAAAATGCTTGGAAAATTTCTCACCCTGTGGAAAACCCGAAGGACTGATAATAGAAAATAAAGGGATTTAAACAAAACAGCAACAAAAGATAATTGTGGTTTAGAAACAAATGCATCCTATGTTGTGTCCTCAAGTTCTAGATTTTTACTCCATTCATGTTACACGAGAAAAACAGAAAAAGAAAAAGAAAACAAAGTTTGGTGAACAAGTCATCAGCTGCAGAAACTTTTGAATCCAGCTCCGTGCTCAGATGGCCTGTCAGTCTTGAAGTCACTTCATGATTGTCTCTCACTCCTCTGTTATTATTCCATTTCCTCTGCGGGAACGGAAAGACCAAAATAACCCTGGTGAAATCTATGGCTCTCCGGGGACAAGGCTTTTGTGTTCAGAGCAAGTGAAAAACAAGAGCCGCGGTGGCTGAATGGGATCTAGAGTTTCAAGGCCTCACGGGGCTCAGTGCATGGATACAGACACGGCTCATTACACGACCAGACTGTGAGGAGTCAAGCTCAGGGGTGTCATGTGAGACAATCAGAGGTTTGATTTGCAGACAAACGTGGTAAGCGTCAGTCTTGTCTGATGCTGAATGTTGGATGCAATGAAAAAAAAAAAAACAACAGGATGATCTTGACTCAGGTAAACTGTTGTTCCACTTTTCAGTCTGCTCATGAAGACCATGACTGTTGTTGCAGTTTGAGTTTTGCTTTGGGTTTTGTTTTCTACTTACCAGTTTCACCACTTGCTC
Source organism: Kryptolebias marmoratus (assembly GCF_001649575.2). NCBI lineage: Eukaryota > Metazoa > Chordata > Actinopteri > Cyprinodontiformes > Rivulidae > Kryptolebias > Kryptolebias marmoratus. The sequence goes on along the minus strand of NC_051453.1, from coordinate 8,834,602 downwards.
CAAGTTATATTCAGCTGTTTCCACTCATCAGTCACCCCTCCCGGTATTTATACTCTTTGGTTTCTTCAGTCTAGCTTCAGATTCTCTGATTTTATCGTGTTTATGTTATCGGAGCACAACTTTTCCTTTGGAGCTGTTGACTAGTGATTAAACCCTTTTCGATCTGAGGTTTGACTCCTCCATTCCTGCCATGCATTTGTGACTTTTCAATCAAAATTTTAAGACAAACATGCATTTTAATGATTGGGGATTGAATTAGGCAACACAAATAACCCAGTGGATATGAAAAAAATTATGTATTATTAACATTAACAGCTGAAATCAAAGGTAAAACCATCCATCAGTTTTCTTTACCTTCTTTGTTGTGTTCAGGGTGAGCAGTCCCAGATGTCAGTGGGTGAGAGGTGGGTCAACACAGAGACACACGCACTTATATTTATGGGTAATGTCAAACCACTAATTAATTAACCATGCCTGTTTTTAGACTGTGGGCGGAAACCGAAGTACAACTGGAGAAAAACCAAGCGTGCACGTGGAGAACGTTCAAACGCTGCAGAGAAACGTTTCTGTCAAGATTGGACAGAAACGATGAGCTGACTTTTCATTTCAAACCAGTTTCCAAACATCAAGAACCACAAGACTAAAGGGAGGCAGACTTTTTTTTTACTAAGAATCAAAAATTAATCAGTACATTCAGAAAAAAAAGAGATGGAGGAACAGGCAACAGAATAAGAGCAAAGTGATGAAAAACACTGTTCTTCAATTTACAGCCTACTGACCCTTCATGAGCTCGATGCTCGTGTATTTAAGGATACATTTATTCAAAAGTCTGTTAAAGTCTACCTCGTCCTCCTCCATCAGCTGAGTGTGAACTCCATTGGGAAGGATGATGCTTCACTGCTGAGTCCTGGTCAGAGCCGCCAAGACTCCCAACTCTCTGTAAACTTTACACCAATGACTCAAAGGTTGCGTCAGAGCCGGTGACTTCTGGAAACAGCTGTAAAACCAACATAGTCATAAAAAAATTACATTTTAACAGAAATCTACAGGAAACTCATCATGACAGAGACCTGTTATTATCATATTTTACAATCAAACATGGGACATTTTCTGTTGAAAGGGACACGTTAGAAAAAGTAAATAACATTTTTTGGGGGTAAAGATGTTTCTTACTGTTATAGTGCTTGAATTGCTCAAAAATGAACTGAAGAAGTTGCATAAAAGCATGTGTTACTGTGTCAAGAGTGATTTTAGACTGGATGGGCTTGGTTTTAGGCAACTGCCTCAGCTAAAAGAAGCAGGAGGAGTTCACATGACTGTTCAGTTTTAGGGAAGGATCCATTTTCAGTCCCTGATTTGTGACTGTTTTCACAAGGGTCAGGGGAGGAACAGTCAATGCAGGAGTCCCTGTTGGTGCAATTGCGTGTAAACAACATCATTTCTGTCTTTTTCTCGTTAAAATTCCGAAACTTTAACGCCATCCATCTCCTGATGCCAAGCAGGCAGTCAAGGAGAGGCACCAGTGTGCTTCAGGGGGAAGTGTACTTGACAATAATCAGCATAAATATCAAAAGGAATGCTATGTTTATAAGAAAACGAAACAAAAATCTTTGCATTCTAAATGTGCAAGACAACGAATGTGAACTTGATCCACCGTCTTCGTCCACATTCTTCTCATAACAGGTCTTAGTTTACTGATATATTTATTTTCATGATAAAACTTTCATAACCCCCCCTAGATTTTAATAAATGATTAACAGACATTTTTATGATGGAAGCACTTCTTTAGTAATAAGTTAACACATGCCTGTTAGTTTTCATATAAGCCAACTCATTTGAAAGTTAATACAGCATCCTCCTTACATTTCTTCGGACGGTTCTGTGTGTGTATTCATAGTCACACTAACACATGCATAACGTGTTGATGACAGCTGTCATATTCAGGCCTACCATGACTTTTTTTTCTCCCTCTGTCTCTCGTCTTTTTTTACCCGCTCAGCTGTCATCCTGCTGCTGCTGTCATAGGCTGACTAATAACTTGAGACACTGTCCGCTCGTGAAAGCCGCAGTGAGAGCTAAATAATGTCCACCTTGACTTCACCAAAAGTCTGCCAGACGTAATTGCATGTTGTGGTAAGATTTACCCTCAACAGCTGCTCCTGCAATGAAGGAGTGTGTTGATTACACACTTCAGAGCCACTAATTGTAGTGTCACACATCCAGGCCTTCTCCACCTGCCCTCACTTCTGAGCTGCAGTCTACGTACGCTATCTAATTATGAACCGGGGGCACCCTGGAACACGTCGCTCCGTCCTGCTATTACATGAGGTTGGTCTGTCTTTTTTTTTCCGTCGCCAAGAAAAGGTCACCACACCTCTGCGCTGTGACTCAGCCCCTCTGATGTCTCTCCCGCTGACGGTGAAATCGGACACGGGAACACTGCCACTGTCGGCTCCCCTCGTGCATCATGGACAGCAGGCTGTAATGGCTCAGAACGAAGCGGTGGTCTGGTACAGTGATGGCCTGCGGCGCCACTCAGCTAACAGAGACTAATTAGAAAGCTTGACTCTTCTGTCTCCGTGTGTCAGGTCAGACTCTGATTGTCGGGCCTGGTTGCTGTTTGTCTGCAGCGAAACGAGTGTATTTAATGTTGTTTACAGAGCCAGCAGCTCAGTGATTCTTGAAAGTAGACCAACATGTTAGCACTACAACAGTAACAGAGAAAACAGTAGATATTAAACCTTGAGGTTCACTTCCACATGCAGCATAAAACTGCCCTTATTATAGTTTTTCAGACTAATATTACTGTTTTTACTCAACCAAAGATATTCCCTGACAGCTAGCTGTGATTTAAAATAACAATCTTATTTATTTCATTCTTAATTTCCTGAAAAAACACACCTAACAAATATCACTCAGACTAATGATAACCTTCTATTTGTGCTTTAAACTGAGTCAGTCATCAGGATTCTGAGACATCTGAATTCGATACATTGTCTTCTTAAAGACTAGAACGATATTAGCTCGTCATTCGACCAGCTGACTGACAAAAAAAATTAGATAGCCACTAATATAGTTAATTAAATGTGTAGGTTTTAGGCGACATGGCCAAACCTAAACATTGGTTTCCAGCTTTTGAAAATTTTACTCATTTTTTGTCTTATTTTATTGCCAATCAAATGTTGGAAACCCCTGTTGTGATTCCCAAATTTGACGGTGCTTATCTGTGTTTGTCGTGTGGGAAAAGTGAAAGTATCGAGCGAAGAGGCCTCTCTTTGTGAGCTCCCTCTTATCAGCCGGGCTCTTTCTTCCTCAGCAGCTTGAAACGTGTTGTGCAAACACTTCCAGACCTTTAGCCGTGTGAATGGGCTGGCTGCACGAGGGACCGACGCCCAGTTAACCCCGAGAGATTGGAGGACCTCGGCTGCTGCTGCAGAGGCGGAACACAACAAAAGGCTGTGGGAGAATGTAGGTCGAGGAAGAAACCTCCACCTATAAAAGCCGCGAGCGACTGTGAAAGGCGTGAACGCACAAAGAGCCCGTGGCTCTGTCCTTAAGTGGCTGCAGAACTGTTTGTCTGCACTGATCACTTTGAGATGGGCACGTGCTGATGATGTCATGCTCGCTTTGTGGGTCAGGGCCTGGCTTTGGGAAGCTGCTGCTGCTGTAGAAAAAGCACAACACCGCAAGAGGAAGAGAAATTACCAATGTGGGTTTCTGTGCTCTGCATCTCATGATAAACCACAAGTGAAGTGGTTTCAGTGAGCAGTTTCTCCCCCTGAGCAGCTGAGAGACTTTTCAGCTTACCAACCGGTGGCTAAAACAAATTAACACCCAGTCTCTGTCATTTATTTTTAATCCACGACGGGGGGGAGTTTTAGCTTTCAGTGAAGCTTTTTTTCCCAGGCAGAGAAACGCACGATCCACCTCCTCTGGGCCTCATCGAAGCCGTTTCCTCCCTGTCCTGTCGCTGAGCAGAGAAAGTGCTGCTGATGAGGTTGGGTAAAACTCAAAGACCCCGGCCTAATGGCGGCTGTACGAGTTCTCGAGCTGCCCTATTAAGATAGCTGTCAGGAACCGCGGGGAGTGTGTGTCGGCTCGGCGCGCTTTTCCGTGAAACGGAAGTGACAAGTTGTCCACATTTAGAGCTGCAGAAGAAGAAGTGCGGCCCGAGTTGCCAAGTCACGCTCGTCTCTGACCATCGCTCCATGAGGCGGTGTTAGATGTGTTTCTGGGGCTATATGTCACACATCAAGTGTCAGAAAGAGAACTGATTCCAAAGTTTATCTGTGGCACTTCCATTTATAGAGGGTGACATCATGGTGACACGATGAATGCAATGAATGGTAATGTTTTTGCCTGTGTCTGGCCTGTCTGTTAGCAAAATATCTCACGAACCACTGGATGAATTTTAATGAAACTTGCAGAAATTACTTATTGGATGTACGTCTACAACTGTTTAACTTTCAGAGCCAACCTGATTCAAGATGGCCGCTACAGCCAACTGTATTTGAAGAACTCAGAAGTTGCTTAAACTTAGTCACTTTTACAGATATTGACCTAAAGTTTTGTGTGGTAGTTGCTGAGAGTGGTCCCTGTCGCATATTCTGAGCGCTCACAGAATGTGCAAGATCTTTGTGAAAACAGTTTGCTATTAACTATCTGAAGTCAACTCTGTCGCTCTGTTAGCAAAATATCTCATGAACCACTAGATGGATTTGGTGAAACTTTCAGAAAATAATTATAAAATGTATGTCTACAAATGATTAACTTTAGGAATCAAACCAATTTAAGCCACAGAAAACCTATTCTAGAAAACAGAAAAATGGCTGAAATTCAGTCAATTTCACAGATATTCAGCTAATATTTTGTGTGGTATAGGTGAGAGTCATTTGCGACACATACTCTAAGTGCTACAAATTGTGTGAATTGTTTGCTTAAAACTGTAACAATAACTTTAGGAGTCAACACTCTTTGTCTGTTAGCAAAGTCTCTCATGAACCACGGGGCTTTATGTAATGAAACTTTCCGACTGGAATCACTGGATGTACATCTACAACTGAATAACTTTTCAAGTGAATTCAATTCTACGTGGCCGCCACAACCAACACAAAAATGGATACAACTCAGTCAGTTTAACAGATCTGGAGATACAATTTGATGCTGTGGAAGCTGAGAGTCATTCGCAACATACTCTGAGATTGATATCTCGCACTATCATATGAGTTAGTACGTATTGTGCTCAAGGTTTGACTGGAACGGCTCCAACTCTGTCATATAGGAGGATTTTAAAACTCTGGCATGAAAAGTCGGCGGGCGATATGCATTCATTTAAGGAATGTGAGGCCTTTAATTATTAATGAAATACATCTGTTGGCTAAAATCAAGCTCTGCAGAGCACAAACGTACAGCTATATTTGGATTTAAAAGAATGTCTGAGGTGTTTTAGGAGAGTTTAAAGGTAAAAGTAATAAAACCCTGATGTTGCCACAGCTGCTTTTGGACTATGAGACTTTTTGTGATATCTCACATTCTGTTCCCTGGAAGTTATTTGCCTCAACAAACAATATAAACTTAAATGAACAGCTAGTTTAATATTGGCCGTGCTCTTATTTGGCAGTGGAAAGCCGAGCAGATAAATCTTTCCTCTTTTGACACATATGCGGAATAAAAAAATACATGCAACAACTTCATGTAATTTTCTGTTTTTTTATTGAGAATTCCATGAGGTTCACATATCAAACTACATTTGATATTTTTTAAAAAAATACCATCTTTATAGTCGAAACATCCTAACACAAAAAAGGTTCTTTTGCACAGCAAAGATATGACATTTATGTTTCGGACAACATACCGACACACATTATGTACATTGTAGTCAAGACAACAGTGCAAAAATCCACCAAATGGAACGAACAGGCTGTCGCCGAAGAGCCCCGACCAGGGCTGGGGACTTCAGGGTGCTTGTTTTCGACTCACAGAAGCACTTGAGAACAAAACGGAATGCTGCTGTTGTGTTTTTGGATCAAGACGGGCTGAAAGATGCCGTTTCAAGTGTGTAACAAAAACTTTTCAGGTAAACAAGCTCGATGCTACGAACAAAATCCCCTACAGTAAGAGAGGTGGACTGGGGGTTTTGTCATCTCTCAAAAGCTAGAGACAGACTGAGTAATCGGCCGATATTGGCCACTTTTAAAAAATAAAAACAGGCCATGCCTGTATATAATTAACCAATGTGTCTTTTAAGGGTTGTTATATATATTATTTAAGTTTAGCAATTCTTGTTATATTTTGTTAGATGAAAATACACATTGGTCAAAAATTAAATTAAAAAAATCGGTGTTGTAGATTGGCCATCGGCTGCCCCTGATTTCGAGAGATCCCATCGGTCCACCTCCAGTGCATGCATTTCCACTTTTTCTGTGATTGAAGTGTGATTCAGCAGCCTGACTGTGTCTGCGTGCAGAACTTTGTCTGATTTTAGTCCTGGAGGCACAGATCAGGCCCTCCCAGCACAGTGTGGAGACAACGTGGCTCAACAGAACAAAGCAAAAGAGCAAAAAAACAACAACAAAAAAACAGGAGAGTCTTCAGGCTACCCCCACCTTGATCTCCTCCAGCCCGTTGCTGAGCGGGGGGGCCTCCTGGTTGCTCTCTATGGAGGACTCGCTGCCCGTGCTCTCCCCAGACAGGAGCCTGGTGACCCTCAGGTCGGCCTTCAGAGTCCGCACGTCGTTCCCTATGCTCATCTCCCCCAGGTCGTTTATGATCTGGCTCAGCTCCTGCTTGCCGTTCACGCAGTCCGTATCCAGGATGTCCTCGCACTCGAAGTGCATCGCCTTCTCCTCCTCCTCCTCGCCGATCAGGTCCTCCGTGATGGAGCCCAGCTTGGGCGCGCTGCGGCTGCGCTCCACCGGCGGCTTGTAGCAGCACTGCGCGTTCAGCAGCTTCCGGAGCGGGACCAGCGGGATGCTCTGCTCCCCGATCAGCTGCTGCTGCTGGTGCCGCGCGTCGTCCCGCCGCTTCAGCCTCTTGAACTCGGCCAGGGCCGTGGCCGACGTCTGGTACAGCAGCAGCGCCATGGCTTTCGCCTTCTCCGGCTTGGACACGAGCACCGCGTGGCAGCGCAGCATCACCGCCTTGTGCTTCATCTCGTGCCTGTAAATCCACGCGAACACCTTGGGCAGCCGCGGGTCCGCCACGCAGTACGTCACCCGGTGCAGCAGGTACAGGTGTCCCGGCCTGCGGGCTTTGTCGTCCACGTGCACCATCCGGATGCCCTGGGAGCTGATGGTCAGGCGCATCTTGGTGCCGTTCTTGCCCAGCTCGCTTTTGCCCCAGATCTTGCTCACCGCCACGTCCGTGCAGCCGTCCCCCTTGGACTGGATGGTGGTGGCGTTGCCCAGGTAGAGCACCGTGTAGGTGGGGTCCTCGCTGGTGATCCGGAGCTTTTTCCTCTTGGACTTGAACATGCTGCCCACCCGGTTGAGCGCGCTCTCGGGGCAGGACTTGGCGAAGGAGGTGAGCGCCGAGTAGTTGAGGCTCACCGCATAGCCCTTCTGCTTGGACTGCTTGTCTTCCTCGATCAGGTCGAACTTGCTCTTCTTCCACGGCAGCATCTTACTGCTGTTCCCACTCAACAGCAGCACCGAGGAGGAAAGAATGAAGGAAGGAAAACTTTGGGTTTTTAGTTCAGCCGGGTCCTAGAAGCGCTCACGGGCTTTTCAAGTCATTTATGAGACTGCGGAGACACCGGACGTTGTTGTCTGTCCAACATCCGAGATGCATCTGTCCATCGTGGACTCACGCATCCCACTGTGCTCTGCAGACTCTAATGTGCTGTCAGAGAGCGGCTTCAGGCTTTATATTGAGGGAGGAACCACTTCAGCTGACTGTAGGGGGAGGGCTGAACCAACTTTACATCTACAATGTTCAGAGAGCTGAGACAGAGGTGTGGGTTATACTCAAATACAAATAATGAATGTAGAGAAATTCTACATGTTATTAAAGTCTTTTACTGTTGGATTATAAAATCACATGGGGTTTATATGCTCATCATAACAAATAAATGAAAATAACAATTTCTACATAGTCTTAAAAAATGCATGAAACAACAAGAAGGTTATGCCCAAATTTTTCATAAAATTACACAAGGAAGGAAGAAAGAAAGAAAGAAAGAAAGAAAGAAAGAAAGAAAGAAAGAAAGAAAGAAAGAAAGAAAGAAAGAAAGAAAGAAAGAAAGCTTATGCGTGTTGTAGCTGTTTCTCTAAACGATACCTATGCTGCCACCTTGTGGTCATACTTAAAAGATTTTATATAACAATTTATTTCACTTAATCTAAGCAGCACGTAAACTCTGGTGATTTGTTTAAATGCTTCTCTAGCGACTCTGAAAGCTTTAAGACACTTTCTTAACACACTGAAACATTCTTAAATGCAACAAATGTGGGAGACTTTTTAAAGGATATTGTGGTCACACTTGGAACACACTTCCATTTCTTCATATGCACAAAGCATTTGAATAATTGCCTTGTGCATATTGATCCAATATCGTTCTGTAATTATCTAATATTTCAGCCATCTGAAATAATATTTTCCCCCTCTACAGCATGGGAACAATCTAAGTTACCAACAAGTCCTTAACTGTGTTTATTCATCTCATCGTGGACAACAAGTCCTGCAGTGCGCGCTCCCGACGCAGCGGGAACAGACACGACCGGAACTTTATTTCTTTCTGTCTCAATTTCTCCAGAGCGCATTTAATAGCTGGACCAGTTTCTGAAACGTACCATGTTAACCAAAACTTGTACAACAAATTTCGAAAATTAATAAACAAGCTACCTCGCTTCCTTGAAAAAAGTTAAAACGTTTACTCACTTTTAAAATAGGACTTTTTAATAAATTAAATGTGGTGTAACTACTTTATCTAGCTCGGATGAAAATGCCCGGATGTGCGACTTCACTTGGTACCTTCCACTTCCGCCTCTCGGGACAACAACGCAGTGTACATGCGGATTGCAGGTGTTAGAAACAGGGATAGCTTACTTGTTTACGCCTCCTGTTTTATATTTTGAGGTATTTTGTGGCGGACAGTTTGAGAAGTTGTTATGGGGAAGAAGAAGGCAGGCGGAGGAGCAGGACTCGGCAGATCTCTGATAAAAGAGAGACTCCATGCGAGCCGAGGAAACAAGAAGAGCGACACCTGGGTATGACGGAAACATTGTAGGCTTCAGCTGTACATATGTGCATGAGATGGTTATGTGGTAGTTTGTTATGTAATAATATACACCGAATTAAACTACATCAGCTACTTGTCGAGAGTCCAGTGAATTACTTTGGATTGATACTTAAATAATCTGAAATGTCTCTTTTTCAGCTCCACACCAGTGAGTTGAACGATGGTTATGACTGGGGTCGATTGAACCTGCAGTCAGTGACAGAGCAGAACTCTATGGATGATTTTCTGGCCACCGCAGAACTGGCAGGAACAGAGTTTGTTGCAGGTAAATGAACTTAGCCCATGACAAGCTTGTTTAGGGATGTTTAAGCGTTTTGTAAGCAAAAACAAGAGCTAATTTCGCTTATAAACTACTGTTACCAAAGTTCTAAAGTATGTCATTCTTCTTCACTGTGTTTATTTGCTTTTTTAACCAGCTCAGTGCCAAAAAATGTAGTTAGTTTTTGGTTATAAATCTTGATTCTGACAGAAATTATTCATCCTGTTCTGGAGAAACTTGTATTGTGGAAAGCAGCTTTGCAGGACCTCAAATACACCTGTGTCAATCCACACAACTATCAAACACATTCAGCTTGAATTCCTGACTGTTTTGTTGTTTGTTTCATTGCTTTCTTAGAGAAACTCAACATCAGGTTTGTTCCAGCTGAAGCAAGAGCAGGTTTATTAACAGCCGAGGAGAAGGCCAAGTTAAAGAAGCTGCATGAAGAAAACAAGCACTTCCTTAAAATTCCACGGCGGTAAGTTGACTGTAATAAGGTGATTTCACAGCATCTGTGTATAGTTTGAATTTAAGAATGTCTTTTTTTAAATTTTATTTTCTGTAGCCCTCATTGGGATGAAAGCACCGCTCCAGATGTGCTTCAACAGACTGAGAAAGACAGCTTCCTGGAGTGGAGAAGAGAACTTGCGCGGTATGCAATGTTCTGGGTTTTATATGGTCTTTACATGAGAATATCAAAACTCAGCACTGATACCAAGAAAAATATTTGATTTCATTTATTATTACCACAATGTAAAATGAGCTAATGAAAAGGCATAAACAATTTCATCAAACAGACAAAATTAATATTGTGCTGCGTGTTGACTTGACAAGTTGAACTATTTTATAAAAAGTGAAATGTGACACATTCCTCCACTTAATGATGCAGATTGTTGTCGGTTTTCCTGGATTTGATTGTCTTCCGGGTCTCCTCTGCAGACTGATTAGATGACCCCTGTTTGTATTTTTTTGTTGATGTTTTTTCCCAAAGATTGGAAGAGGAACAGAAGTTGATACTCACACCTTTTGAGAGGAACCTTGAGTTCTGGAGGCAGCTGTGGAGAGTGATCGAGAGGAGGTAGAAACAAAAGCTGTACTCTGCTGTCGGTTCATATCTGTCATTTAAGAGGAACATGTTCTCCTTACGACATACTGAAGGCAAATCTGTTGTTCTTTAGCGATGTGGTCATTCAGATTGTCGATGCCAGAAATCCTTTGCTGTTCAGATGTGTTGACCTGGTGAGTCCATCATTTAATGAGTCTTAGAATAGATTCTGTCAGAAATATCAGCAATGAAACTACTTTCATTCGCAAAATATTACTTAGACCTGCATTAGTTAGCATGTTTTGTTTTATTCTCATTCCTCAGTTTGAGTTTTTCTCTTAGACCATCACCCAGTTTTAGTTACGTAGTATGAATCAAACACGCATTTGATAAACATGTTTTTATCATCATTAAGCTGCTGTCTGTAGCCAGATAAAGTCCTGCATCGTTGGGAAGCTTTGAATTTATGTTTCAAAGACTAAAACATTTCCTATGTTGTGTGCCAACAGGAGTTGTATGTGAAAGAGGTGTCTCCACACAAAGTGAACCTGCTTCTGGTGAACAAAGCAGACCTGTTAACCAGGGAGCAGAGGAGAGCCTGGGCCAGATATTTTGAGAAGGAAGGTCTGCGGGCAGTTTTCTGGTCGGCCCTGGCTGAGAGCAACAGGCTGGATGCAGAGGAGAAGGTGAGGAGGGAAGGAGATGAGCTGTCGGTCGTTTCCCACTTGGGTGGAATTTATCTAACGTTTGACATCCTTACACTTGCTTCTGTCTTTAAACTCTTGTTTGGATATGTTTTTTTTTTCCCTCTCAGGGCATGGAACTGGATGAACCAGAATGTGCAGACAGCGATCCAGAAGCAGACGGGTGGCCGTGCAATGAAGACCTGAAACAAAAAGTGCTGGATGGAGAGGACACGGTGGAGGAAGAGAGGAAAGAAGAAGAGCGTGGTGCAGAAGGAGAGCTGCAGGAAAAGGTGACTGTGGATGAAGAGGACTGGCAGACCTGCTCAGAGGAGGAGGAGGAGGAGGAGGAGGAGAGAGGAGGAGGAACAGCCAGTGAATCTTTTCACAACTCGAGCCGACTGCTGCAGAAGGATGAGCTGCTGAACATGTTAAAAGCTGTACACAGTGGGCCCAAATGTAAAGAGGAACAACTGACAGTAGGACTGGTGAGTAGAAAATTGAATCTATGTAAGATTTGGATTGATTTGTTCAATCTTATAAAGCAAAAACAATGTTAATCGGCAGGTTCAGAATGTTTTATCTGCTTTAGGGAAAGGATTTACATCTTTTATTTTATTTGGATTCAACAGGTCGGGTATCCTAATGTGGGGAAGAGTTCCACCATCAACACTATCCTAAGGAACAAGAAGGTTTCTGTTTCAGCCACACCTGGACACACTAAGCACTTTCAGGTACATCTCAACTTGCTGTATAAAACCAACTCAGAGATTCAACAAGTTGAAAGATTTTTAAAGTTTTCGCCTTTTTCTGAACACATAAACAGACTCTTTATGTGGAGCCGTGCCTGTGTCTCTGTGACTGCCCCGGTCTGGTCATGCCCTCGTTTGTTTCCACCAAAGCTGAGATGATCTGCTCTGGGATTCTGCCCATCGACCAGATGAGAGATCATGTACCTGCAGTGTCCCTCATATCCTTTGATAACAAAGAGGTGGACTTTGCTGGTGTTGCTTTTTTTATTTGATCTAAACTCGCAAAGATGGTCTCGTGTTAAGATGTTGACATTAAATTGGCGAAACCTATGAGTTAACAGTTGGTTGCAAGTCCTTAATGGCTTTGCCACATCTGTCACACAATCCCTCGGCATGTGTTAGAAGGCACGTACGGCATCAACATCATCAGACCAAGAGAGGATGAAGACCCTGACAGGCCTCCGACCTCTGAGGAGCTCCTGATGGCGTACGGATGTGAGACCAACAGACATTTATTGCATTTGTCTAGAGAATGAACAACAATAAATCAAAACTTTTACTGTAAGCTTTACACTTTGAGGAAAAAGAGCTGCGACGACACATCCAGTATCTTTCAGTTAACTGAAGTTTGGTAGAGTGGGTGTTATGTACTGTATGACCACATACATTCTCGTTAATGTGAAGAAGCTGTAAATAAAATGCTTCATCTTTCCTTCTGCTTCAGACATGAGAGGTTTTATGACGTCACACGGCCAGCCGGATCAGTCCCGATCAGCTCGGTACATCCTGAAGGATTACGTCAATGTACGTTTCCCTGTTTGATCTTTTTTTTGTTTGTTTAAATGTTTGGTTTCGATTACTCTCTTGCTTCCAATCAGACTAGTCACAGATCACAACACTATTTATTGCCTTTAACATTTTCTGAATGTAGAGTTTGTCCACCATTGGTCATTTATTCACAATTAGGATGAATGAGAGATATAAAAGTTTTTCTAGCTTGAAAACAAAAATCAGGCTTTAGCATCATATCTAAATCATCTGATTCAATATTAAATCAAAAAGTGGGAAATATGCCATGACTTTTTTTTATTTTTTAAAGAAACCGGACAGATCAGTCTGTAAGTACACAGTGTTTAGTTATTTTGGTAAATATTTGACCGTCTCCTCATGTTTTCATTCAGTTTTTCTTATCTTTTGGGCAAATCAACAGACACCATCTCCATGCCCAGCATATTTCCCCTCAGGGACTGTAAAGTTTACCTAACAGATCGCCTCCCTGTCGTTGTTTACTCCTCTCAGGGGAAGCTTCTGTACTGCCATCCTCCCCCACACATTAATCCTGAAGACTTCCAGCCACAGCACGGCAAGTTCCAGAAAAGAGACCCGGACAGCTGCGACCCCTCCGCACCACCACGCAAACAACCCAGAGTCAAAAGAATCGAAAATGTTGTTGACAAGAACTTCTTCCATCAGGTAAAATGCGCTGATTGACCTCTTATTTCTTTGGAAAATTCCTGTAAAGCAGTTTTAAGTTGTTGATTATCATAAAATTAAATGCCCAACTGTGGATTTTACAGGAAAATGTGCGGGCACTCACCAAAGGAGTGAAGTCCATCATGGGCTACAAACCGGGCAGTGGACCTGCTGGACCCGGGAACTCTGAACCAGAGGTGGTGGTGGGAAAACCCTGGAAAAAACACGGCAACAGTAACAAAAAGGAGAAAGTACGGCGGATTAATAAGCACCTGGATGCGTGATGATGATCTGAAATCTGAAAGCTTATTAAATCAGACTTTTTTCTGATGATATAAAAACTCCATATGTGATTCCAAAGGATGCTGAGTTGTTCTGAGTTGATTAGGATGCTTTAATCCTGTGAATATGAAGGGGTCTTGATCCTAACAGATGAGCTGCATCATCTGCTGTGTGCTGGTCTGGTTTGAAGATTACATGCGTTTAAAGCATTTTAATAACCAAATTCGTGGGTATTTGGAAAATGTTGGACCTTACATTCAAAGAGTGTGAAATCTGCAGCTATTTTAGACTTTTACAACATGTCAGAGTCTTTATTGAACAGTTAATTGACAGAAGTTGAAATGCTGCCGTTGTCTGCGAGCAGCAATGATTTCTATGGGCTCCGGAATAAACTAAATCTTTTCATTCTGGCGTGTCACTTCTTTGCTGCTTTACTACAGCTTTTATTTCAATAAAGGTTTTGTTTCAGGGAGAAAAAAAAATATGACAGATAATATGAACTTTCATTTTGTCTTTTAAATGAAAACCTGCATGAAAGAATCAACTTCAAAAATTTCTGTAAGAAAGCACTTCCTCCAGTTAAACTAAATCTTTATTTTTTTTGTGCCGTAAAATGTCCATTCTGTTATGATGGGAATTCAGGTTTTTACTGTAATGATGCATCACAATCACCATAGAGTAGAAATTACTGCTTATTTTTGCAGTTTAGCAGTTTAAAAAAAATCCAAATGGGTAAAGATAAGTAAAGAAACTGGATTAACTTATTTAAAGCTTAATATTCACTTGCTCTTATTGTGTTGAATATATAAGGCCTGTATGGGTACTGTTATAGTTTTAAACTCTTGGACAGACTGCAGACAGAAAAGACTGGACATATGTGATTCATATTTAGCAACCGGAGCAGTTTTATAATCTTAATGTTCTTCCTTCCTTCGGCTGCTCACTTCTTCAGGGGTTGTCACAGAGAGCAAACTCGCACATTTAGCAGTTGTTTTATGTTGGGTGCCCTTCCTGCTGCAACCTGGACTCGAACCTGCAGCCTCAGGATTACAGGACCACAGCACTGACCACCAAGATTATTATTATTTTATTTTTTATTAATGCTTGCAGAAACATTTTTTTTTTTGTTTTATTTTTTTGGTAATTTAACATAAGTGAAGGTATAACCAATCCACGGCTATTATTCAAAGTGGCCTCGTCTCTTTAATAGGCTGAGCTCTCACCTGGGCAGGTGGGTCTCAGTTAGCCCCGCCCCCTCCTGACAAAACCCAGCCTGCCGCCTCTTGTCTGTCCCCTGAATGGACGAGCAGAAACGTGAAGTAGGTTCTCTTCGGCTTCATGGAAAGAAAATAAAAGGAAGTGTAGGATGGATGGAGACGGCCCCGTCAGGAGGAGCTCGGACAGCTTCCTCGCGCTCTCAGGCCTTTGGCTTCATACTGCCTCCACCTGCTTCTCTGCGGACGCAGACAAACTTTGCGTCCCCGTCGGGCTCACTTTAGTCTCTGCGCTGCTGCTGCTGCTGTCCTGCCTGCTGTGAGCAAAGCTTGATGCGGGATTGACTATAATAAGACCTGGTGATGGATCTGAGGTGACTCATCTGTTGTTGTTGTTGTTGTTGTTGTTTTTTTAAGGATTGTGTGTCAAAGGTGCAAATTTCGAGGCGAATATTCCGGAGAGCCCATCATTATGTTCTACAGTTTCATGGGGAACCTGTGCAGCTCAGTAGGAGCCATCCTTTCCGGACAGCTGCTCATACAGGTGACATGATAATAAAAAACTGAACTAGTTTGCATGTGCTGCGTGCACCAACTCATGTCTGTCCCTGCAGGTTTTCATGGCCGTGTTTGCAGCTGTGATGGATGCTGTGAGCTGTGTTTTGTGTTGCCTCCCCGTGTTCTTTGGCTGGAACTCAAAAACACGTAAGTAAAAGCACATTTTACAGAATATTTTACCGCTACACAGTGTGCAAAATGGACAAATCTAGCAGCAGGGGAACAAGCAACCCCTTCAATATTTTCTGCTGGTCCCCATAACCAGACAGGCTTATATGCATCTATCTTTTAGCAAAATATCCAATAAACCACTCAATGGGTTTTAATGAAACACTCAGAAGGTAATCACTGGATGTACATCTACAAATAAATAGCTTTTGGAGTCAACCAGAAGTTTAAGATGGCTGCTGTAGCTAATCAACCTTAGCAAACAGCTAAAACTCAGTGAATTTTACAAATATTGAGATAATACTTGGTGTTGCAGTAGCTGAGCGTCACTCCCAACATATACTCAGAGTATGATTGTGCAAGGTCTTTGACATGCAAGGCAGCGGACGATATGCATTCCATAATTTTAATTATAACTACAAATTGCAGTCTAAAGCCTTTAAGCATAAAGGAAAGTATCAGTAAACTTACAAATGATCCAATAACATGTTTAACCTTAAACCATGCTCTCTGGTGTTCTGCTGCAGAGAAGAGGCTACGGGTGATAAAGAGGCGCAGGAGGCAGCATCTTCTGGCCGTGGGCGTGCTGATGGTGATCGCAGGAGGTTTCCTGAAGTCCAGAGATGCTGAACCCCCAGAGTCCAGGTCCATCAGAGGAAGGAGGCTGCTGCATGTCAACATGCAGATCACCGCTTCTTTAATGGTGTGGCTGCCCGGAGAAATGATGTCACATTTTAGTTTACTGTAGCCGGCATTATAACAACCCAGTCTTGTCTCTCTAAAGGACAACAGTGTCATCCTTGGTTACACTCTGGGGCTGCTGTCCCTCGTTATTGCCCTCACCTCCAGGTTCCCTGCACTCTGCAGAGCAGTAAGTGACAATAGATTGATATCAGAGCCTCTCAGAGTCCCTGTCTTCATGTGTTTTATTTACTTCCATCCAGAGGAGAGGACAAGCCTTCACTCAGGCCTATGTCTTCTCTGGACTCCTGTCCTCTATGTCTGGTGCCCTCTACACTGCAGCCATCCTCCTCTGCGACACTCGCTTTGGATTTCTGATCAGGGTTCTGCCATGGCTTCTGTCATCAGTCAGCTGTGTCGCCCTGGACCTGCTCGTATCCTTATACGGCACAGTGGGACCTCCATTTTATTTCCTGTTTGCAGGTGGTAACTTTTTCTACTTTACATTGATGCGATCTGTGATGAACAGCAGGAGGGCAGAAACAAAGCCTTAGAAAGCAGTTTAAGCCTTGAGAACTTTTTGTCTTTTATACTTTGACACAGTTTGTTGAGTTTTAACTCATGGCTGTCAGATTTTACTTCTCCACTGGTGCAAGAGAGGAATCAAGCAGAGGAGGATCAAGACTTCCCCAGACACAGAAAGCCTTTTAGGGAGTCCAGCTGTTCACACTGAGGATGCTGCTGTATTAAAACAACAGACGATTCCTTCATCAGTGCAAACAAAAGTAGGTTTATTTAGTCAGTATACCAAACTATTGGTACCTGATGTCATTAAGAAACATGGTTAGTGATGAGACTTTCCAAACAAATTATTAAATTATTATTTCTGAGTGTTCAATTGGACTCAAAACAGTTTATAACAATGCATATCAGTGTTTTTTTAATTAGTATATATTTTTATGGTAGTGAATAAATTCTTTTCATACATAATTGTAAAGATGTTAATGACAAATATTCTTTTTTGACATTTGTTTTGACTAAATACCTTTTTGAAAGTTAGCCTCTATCAACTTAAAAAATTCTTTAGCATTATGTTATTTATATTTAACATAATATTTAATTTATTTTTAATTTTTTTGACTTAGTTATGTTTGTTTAAAAACTACTCATGATCTTTTCCATCCATCTTAGATTTAATATTTTAATATTGCCCTTTTTCCTCAAAGACAAAGAATCTCCAGAAGTTGAATGAGATGGGTGGCTACATGGACGTCAGTGTCCAACCCACAAGAAAAGTAAGCAAATAATTTGTTTGCGTGCAATTATTATGTTTTTTTTATATGTAAAAATGTCACTCCATGTTTTCTCTGTGGTCTTTTTTGCCTCAGCAAATGTCCCTTAAAGAAGTGACATTATCTAAAGGAGGAGTTAACCTTCAAAGGAAGGTGGACAACCATTCATCCTCGGATACTTCCTACGACTCGTCATCAATCAGCTCTGACCTGGAGGTGAGTTTGACTTTGTGAGGAAAATAAATACTGTGAACCAGCAAATGAGAGCAGAAATCCAAAGGATATTTAGTGCAAAATCATTTGTGGCCCATTGTGGAGCCATAAGAGTAAGTTATTAACTATATCAAAGCAATGAAGCTGTTTTTACTTGTTAGTTTATTAAATATTTGCATAATTATTTTTTTTTGCCTTAAGTCTTAAAATTTTGCAAACTTACAGAAAGAACATTTATTTTGTCCTTAGCAAATTTTTATATAGTGATAAAATAAAGCCACAAATTGTACTTTTCACCAAATGCCACTAGATGGCGACAGTGCATCGACATAATAAATGGTTTGAGCTGCAGAAGATGAGTGAAGAATATGACTGATTGTCTCTGCTGCTGGTTTTAGTCACTTCATCTCAATTAACTCTCCTAAACCGGCACCACTTTGGGCCTTTCTGTGAGTTTAAATAAGCTGCTCAATACTGCAGCAAAGTTCATTTTCAGTGATAAGGCTAGGATTGGCAGTACAGGTTTCAGTAAATTCTTGATTTCATCATAATTGTTTTATTTTTGTTATTGGATCTACACGACTGCATCTTCAAGGTCCAGCTGCTGTCTGAGGAGCTCGTGAGACAAAGTTAAAATAAGTATGATGTTTGTGCAGCTGAAACTCTTGCTCGGTTTTCCTTAAACATGTGACTTTAGGGGGAAGTAAGCCTGCCGGCACTCATGAGACGTTCTTGTCGAGAAGACAGCAGTCAGCATGTTTGTGTTTGAATGATGAGCCGAACTCTGTGGAGAGACATGTGGGTAAAAGAGCAGAGTGGGGGTTGAATTTTAGCTGCGCTCCGCAGAGTAACATTGGGTCAAAAATCCACTGTTGGCTTCGCAGTTAAACCAGTCCTGTGTTTGACTGCTGGCTTTTATATAATTTTCCATTTTTAAAAAACTGAAGCTTGCAAAAGGGAGCAAAATTGCAACCTTTATTTTACTTTTATTTTTTTCAAAACTCACTGCTCACAAGTAAAAGTGAAACTCCCTCACTGTGCTGCTGTAAAAAGAACAGCAAGAAACAATGGTTAGCGCCCGCACAACAACTGGTGGTTCACCAAACAGGAAAAAAGAGAAAAACCTGACTGCTTTTTGTTTGTTAGAGGACATGGAGATTGAATAAAATGTACTTAAGAGTATGTGCTGTTTGAGGCAAAGTACAGTGAATGAATGTATATGTTGCAGATCAGAAAACAGATTTTGATATCCAAGCCCCCCGCAACCCTTGTTAAGCCAGGAATAATTTATGACAACCGCATTTCTTTTCTTTTTCTTTTTTTTGGGAAGCTGAGTTCAGTCCCGCCAGCCACACCCGGGCCTGATTACTGCCAGACCTGTAAAATCAAGAAATCACTGAAATGGAGATATTCTCCACAAGAAAACGTGGAACAGTGAACCTTCCCAGGAGTGGCTGACCGACCAAAATTACTCCCAAGAGCCCATTGATTCTTCCAGGAGGTCCCAAAAGGACCCAGAGCGATATCTAAAACCCTGCAGGCCTCAGTTGAGGTCAGAGGTCATGATACAAGAATAAGAAAGAGATGTAAGTTTAAAAATGGCCTCTTTGGGAGAGTTCCAGGGTCAAAACCACTGCTGAGTAAGAAGAACACAAATTTGCCCCCAAAACATCTTGTTTTCTAAGACGTTGGGGAAAATATTCTGTGGACTGAAGACAAAAGTTTGTCTCATTTAATCTGCTGTAAAACTTCACATGAATCTTTTAGCTGTTGTTGGTGAGGACTGATTAGCTTTTGAAACCCTGAGGTTACTTACTGCAGTCTCCACCTGTGAACTAAACCCAATTAATACCAAATAAATCTTTCATCTTAATGGTTAGAAATATTAATTATGTTTTTTTTAATTAATTATGTTTTTTTTCCACTCTGTCACTTTTCCACTTGCTATAGCTAGATTTAACAGAAGCCATTTACTTGGTGATATAATGTAAAGATGATTTCCACACAAGTTAACTTTATGTCTAATGTTTAATCCTCAGTCAAATGAACTGAGTCCCCCCCCCCCCCATTTGCCTGCAGTGCTTCTGTTTCATTGAGAATGGAGCTCATCCAACCAAAGAGGTAGCTACGAATGTAGAAAACAAGTCCACGATAGTTTTCCATTTACATGTTTGCTGTCTTTATAAACCGAGCAGTCAGTGCAGCCAGCAGCTTGCTATTTCTATTGTTTCGTGTGTTCCTAAAACATTTCTACTGAGTGCTGGTTCTCGGCCGGGGTGAGGCTGAGGGGGTACAGTGATGGGTGGAATTGTTTGAGATTGGCCATGAGGCCCGATTGTTCTGCTGTAAAGAATCTTTGATTAAAGACCAGCTCTGGGCTGGGTCTGTCTGCCTAGGAAGTTGGTGCAAAATGGTTGCCTTGTCTACTATAGGGGGCCAGTTCTACCCCCCTGCTATTTTGGGAGATGTTTATGGTCTCTCTTGTGATGCCTGCATGCCAGGAATTTAACTGTGTGGGAACAATACTTCATCTCCAGCATTGTAAATGTTCAGTTAATACTTTCATACACTTTTAGTGGATTATATTTTCACTGAGGATATTAATATTGCATCTACAGTTTTAAAATAATGTATTGATCAGAGCTGCTGAACAAACATTAGTCTGATAAACATTAGGCATTTTATTTTGAGCAGAACCTTAAGATTGTTAGAGCGTTTGCACTCTGTTATTATATGTTGTGTCAAGCCAGAACATATTTAATAAAATGTTCAATATATTTGACTTTTATAAGGAAAATAAACTTAATTAGATGATGCTAAAAGATTTTTATTAAAGATGCAGGGGAGATTGCTTGTAAAGCTCGAGGCACTAAAGTGAATATAATCAGATTACCAAACAGTTTTAGAATAAAAAGTTACATATAAAATAAGAAAGTCGGGGTTTAGGAAGATGAGCTGGTTGATGACTACAAACATACTGTATGTACATGCAAAAGTGTCAACATCCCATTAAAAATCTTTTGTGTGAATGCAGAGAATTCTCATTAAAGAAATCTGCAGATTTTAGCAATGTGAAAGAAACAATCATCAAAAGTTACCAGACAGCCAGAAGTCTGATGGCACAAATTTAGTCCTTCCACTTTTATTTCAGAAAATATTCTCAACTCTGCATTTTATCTTAAGTGTTGCCAACAATTCTAACCAGACCCGTAGTTACTCATTGCGCTGCACGAGATTACATAACATGACCCTTCTGCTGTGATTCTCCGTCCTTCCAGTGGGATTTTGAAGCTGCAATTTCACAGTGGAGTAAACCAGCAGCAAAACCACAGGAGGGGGATGAGTTTCCCCTTCAGGACTGGCCGACAAAGTCCAAACCCTTCAAGGTCTGCATTTGCTCCATGTCTGAACAGCCACGGAAAACTCTGTGCGCTGCAAACCAGGGCGGCTCTTCTGTGAGCTGAGCTCTTCTTCAGATACATGTGCTGCAGCGACTTTGAAATTAATAATAAAAAGAAAATGCAAACACTGACCTGTTATCTGTCATTTTTTATTGCCCGGTTTTACAGCTCTGTATAAAACATTGTATAACTCCAAATGACTGAGGACTGGGAGACAGCGCTGAAAGGTTATAGTGTCGTTTTAAGTGCACTGAGCTTTCGTTGCACAGCAGCAGCTACAGCCAACATCACTCCCTTGAGAACTTTAATCTTTTATGAAGGTTTACAGAGAACACCTTCCATAATGAACAGTATTGCCCCCCNGAGTTTCAGGTTATTGGGTCATATCCTGAATGCTGCTGGCCATCCTGGGTTATCAGGGCTGGACTGGGAAAAGAGCCGGCAGAGCAGATAAGCACCAGACTAGACGGCCGGGGCTCGTTTGTCCTCTGCATTATTCAGCAGACCTCTGTCTATCTGCTGCCTGAGGGGGCTTTACGAGATGACAAGAGAGCAACGCAGTGGGACATTTTTTAACTAAGACCTGATAACTAAACAATACACAGCTCAAAGAAAAGTTATGAACCACACTGAACTCCTCCCTGTTACATTTCCTAAAGTGACTTATCTGTCTGAGAAAAATGACTGGGAAACAACAAATGAGATGTAACAAAGCAATTGCTGATATCAGCAGTAGATATTATTGAAACTTAACACCTTATTCTGCCTGTAAACATGATCCAGTAGGTCAGTTGGACCAAATAACTTTATATTTACTGAATATCTAGTGATTTTGATTTCTCTGAACAACTGAAAGCATGGTTTTTGCTGTGGGGCTGTGCAACATCATGCTGCGGGGATGAGTCCAGTCAAAGTCCAGACCTAAATCCAGCTGAGAACCTGTGGCAAGACTTGAAAATTTCTGTTCGCAGACATTTCCATCCAATCTGAGTTTGAGCTATTTTGCAAAAAAAAAGAGAGAATGGGAAAAATGTCAAGCTTTAGGTGTGCAAAGTTGGCGGAGACCAAAACACTTGCAGCAAACGATGGTTCTGCAACAATTTGACTCAGAGGGGTTGAATAAACATGCCACACTTTCCAGTTTTTATTTAGAAAGAAGTCTGAAAAAGATACAATTTTTCATATGCTACTTTGTGTTGATCTATAAAATCCAAGTAAAATACTTTAAAGTTTTGTGTTAGTAATGTGACAAAATGTGGAAAAGTTATTTTCTTTTCAATCCGCCTGTAAATAAAAGCAAGTCTTTTTTTCAACATTAATGGACTTGTTTTTTTTGTATTTTTTAAATCTGTTTAAGGAAGTAACTGGATATAGGTAAATTTTCTTGGGTAGATCGAAACACAAAGGAGTCTGATCTCGATGATTACTGCTGAGCAAGCGTTGCTCAATCCCCGGACCTCATCTCTGTCCCTTCTGAGACTGAGCCGAAGCAAAACTAACTGTGTGTCACACACAAAAAGGTGGAATTCTGTTTGTAAAAGCAAAAAAGAGCCATGGATTAGCACATCTGAAGCAGCAGTGGGGAGAAGACCTTTCTGTTTGTTTTGGCTTGTGCGTCTGTGTTCACCCCACAGCAAAGGACGTGGAAGATGCAGGCTAACGTGAGCCTGCAGGACATTTTGTTCACTCTGTGAATTTTCCGAAGGGGGAGGAAGGATTGGTGAAGGTGTTTATGACTAACGCAATAGTTAGATTAAATAAGATGGAATAAATCAGAAACAAAGCACTCATTAATCATTACATAGCAGTAGCTGAGTAACTCAAAATTCAGTATTATTTGAGTGAGTCCCTTGAATACGTCAAAAAATGTGACACTTTACTGATTGACTTGAAGAGATCAGTGTTTTAATTCACAACTGCACAATGTGCATGCAATTTTTCATAATTTCTACATGTTTGGAGTTAATGAAACTCATACTCATTAGGGTTTTTGTAAAAATTGCAAATATTCCTTGCCTTTGTTTACAACTCGGAATTGTTGGCAATAAAACACGAGTTCTGATTTCGCTAATTTATTATACATTATGAGGTAGACTTTTGGTAATGAATGTTCTGTATTTAGTATTTTTTTTATCCTAGATGGTATGCAAAATTTTTAATCCAAAACACTGAAAAAAATGCGTATTTTATCATCTATTATGGCTTTTAGGAAAGATGTAGCACAATATGTTGTGCTCAATATGTTTTGGGGACGATGCTCTGCTATTACCACAGCTTAATATCTGTAAATTTGGCTGAGTTTCAGCCATTTTTGTTTGGTGAGGTCACTTGGCTGTGGCAGCCATCTTGAATTGGGTTGAATCCAAAAGTTATTCAGTTTATGGCTATTATGACTTCAAAACTTTGTCATGAGCTGTTACAGTCAACACTATTAGCTAATTATCTAATGAACCATTGGGCAGATTTTAATAAAACCATTGGATGATCGTCTACAGCAGAATGACATTTGGAGTTAATGCGAATCAAGATAGCTGCCAAAACTAATTGACCTTTGCCAACACAAAATGGCTATAACTTAATCAAAATTACAGTTAATGACATAGATGCTTTATATTCTAGTACATAAGTTATTAAGGTAAGGTTTATGTGGTTGTGGCGGCCATCTTGAATTAAAACTTCTTCATAGGGCCATGAATAAACAATAAAAAATAAGTGGTCCTCATGTTTTTGCGCTTGATTTAAAGGTGAGCACCAATACTTTACTGTACTAATATCGTCACGTATAAACTGCGTGTATTTTTTTATTGCGTGACGTCACATCACGTCACTTCCCGTCGTCACGCAGCCAGTCGAGTCCAGTTCACCGCCGCTGTAGTAAAGCTGTAGGTCTGAGCTGTCATCACCACACGGCTACGTTCAGCTTCGGCTGTTTTGCTGCAGCTGCGGTCAACATTTTTCTATTAAACCCGGACCTGTTCTCCTTTTCAGCGACGTTTTCCTTCAGATAACGGCGACCTTCTTCTCACCATGACTCGAAGGTGATCTTCAGCGTTTCCCGGTGGTTCTGGGTGAGTGTGATATTCGGGGGAAATGTTCGCGGGCTGCCTTCATCACCACCACCACCACCATGTGTCATTTTTCCACCTTAGCGCGGCTAAAGCGGATATTTCAGCTCACTGAGGGGTGCGTGAGGACGTCTGTCTTCTCCCCGTGTGGTTTTACCTGAAAAGTAGCCTAGTTGTGAATGAAACGGGGTTTGTTGGAGGACTGAATGAGGTAAAGAGTAGGAGACACGCTGACTGAGCGGAGAGCTAATGTTTTAGCCGGGCTAGCATTAGCCTGCTAGCAAACATCCAGTTATCTCTTCTGATCTGCCCGAACGAGGCTCCTCTTTGGCTACCAGCTGTTCGTAGAAATGATAATTATCACAAATTAGTCATGTAAATGTAACCTGTTCCATCCTTTACATGTCCAACATTAACAAATGGAGGATAAACTTTAGCAAAGTGTGTAACCTGACACCAAACCTCCTAATAAGGATGATTCAGATGAGATTACTCAGATGTCATAGTAGTTACATGTGTTGTTAAAGGGAAATTGGTTTATGAAGTTGTCATATAATTCCTGGTTTGAAGCAGCAATGTTCTTTTTAAAATTATATATAATCTAATGGCAACAAATAGTATGTTTAAAGTCATGTTTCAGACAGCGTTTTTGCCCTTACACCTGCTTCAGTAATCAGGTCTCCATGAAATCCATGAAACCCATTTTTGTTTCGCACATATCAACAACAGCACCCAGATGTTTAGTGTAAAAACAATGCAGCTGAAATGACTCAAAGATGGTGCTTACTGTGCCAGCAAGTTTTCATTTAAAAGGCTTATTGTATGAGTTATTACTTAATTAATAGTATTTTATCACATAAGCATTAAATTTTCTAATGGAGGATATTGACCACATATGTGGTTCTGTGATCCCTTGATTTACTCTGTAAATTGATTATAATTGATTATAAAATGCCTCACTTTTAGTTATGTCTGAATGAATTATTACTGGAAAGGTGTTCAGTGTCTAAATTACTGAATAACATTACATTTAGAGATTAATTAAGCTCTCGAAGCTAACAGTTTCCTGATTGAAAATTGATATTTGATTCAACAATAATACTATAAAGCGGACTGTCTAGGAGGCAGGACGCTCTGCGCTACAGTATGTCGCTTGTTTTCTTGGTTTCATAGATTGTTAGTTTATCTAATTACATTAGGAAATCTTTCTTTTAGAGGCTTTCACGTAAACATTCACACATAAAAGCATAGTTTGGTTTTTGAAGTAGAAGTGTTCAGAGCAGTAATGAGTAGTCTGTGTCAAACCAATGCTGGTATTTACAGTAACTTAAGTCACATAGATTTGACACATGTTCATTCATCTTAGAAACTAAATAATGAATATTTACCCATGTGAAAATGAGAACTGTGTTGTACTTAATTAGGGTGGTTTTGGTGGATATTTTTCAGCCTTGCCAAGTGATTGGTGTAATAAGCTCACAATTGTTGATATGGATTCATTAATTGACAATACTGGCTGCTGCTTTTTTCATTTGCTAGTGTTATTGCTGACATGTCTGGATCACAAAAAGCTTAACTAAGCAAGGTTTAAAATAGCTTTTTGCTTTATATAGATTGCTTTATATTTTGTTTGCATGTAACAAAGATATATAAAATGTTACGGAACAGCTTGGAAATACTTATTAACTACGGCTCTTCTCTGTTTACCTATTAAGAATATAGTTGGCCTGTTGTTGCTTTATCTTCCTTGTCCTTCATGATGCCACACTGAGGCTTAAAAGATAAAATGTTTTGTGGGGTTGTGATGAGAAATGACCTTTACATGGAGCACAACAATATCCACAATCACTGGTCCTTGTTGTTGTTCCTTTTGGATCTTATCCCTGCAGCCTTTTAAGAATTTATGAGTCAGATATTGTATCTGTGCATCATCTGACTGGAAAAGTAAGATTTAGTAGAGTCAGAAAGATGTTCTCCTCGTGTACAACAAACTAGTTTCTTTCAAAGCCTACTCATCAGAAGCTATTGCTAGGATGATACTAGTTAGTTTGACCTTTTTCTATCCAGGAAAACTAAACTCTTGATCTCAAATTTCTCCCACAGGACTGTCCTAGCCAAGACAGACAACAGATCAGAGGAGCACTAAATTATAACACACAACGCTAATAAAACTATAAACATTGACAGCTGAAAAGGAATCCAACTGTATGCTCGATAAGTCCTCATAACAATCATCATAAACAATAATCGCGCTGATCAATTAAAACATTTACATCTAGATGTTTGCATATTTAGAATATTTAAAATTAGCTGAAATTCACTCAGTGAGACAAGTTGCTTGAAATTTGGGAGACGGTTTATTTAAATGCCCTCTGCCCTAACACCGTACAAGCCATTGAACTTTAATTTTAAGTTGATTTTAAGTTTATTTTAAAATTCGAGACTAGTATGTAATTGCACAGTGTGTGCTGGACAATGTGAAAAGATTGTTCGAGATGATAAAGTGCCTGATAAGGATGGAGACAACAGTACATCACTGTATCATAGGCATAAAACTTGAAACTATAGTTTGATGCTTCTTGATCTAGACTGTCAGTATTCAAAATAACTAAGAGTGACTCCAGAACTGATCACTTGTGAACAACGTTGGCTGCATATAGGAAGCTAGAAGAAACACCTTCTGCCTTAACATGCAAAAACTTATTTTAGTTCAGTTTCAAACCAACCAGCAGCATGTTCAGACTGCCCAATACTGATAAGTTTGTGCTTTAGTATAGTATAATTCAAAAGTGTTAGAAAAGAGCTATTCATTGTTGTTTATTGTCTATAGACACGTTAAACATATTTATTACTTTTAAAGCTGCTAAAGTTTATTCAACCTTTTATTTAACCATACAAATTGTTGAGATTACTATCTTTTTTTTCAACAAAGACCTTATCCAGATGCCTCGTGTTGATCAGGCAGTGCTGTAGTTGTATCGTGTCCTTTCTCTGAAGCTTGATTGATTTGATTATACCAGATATTATTTTAGTGTGATTTGGTTGTGCTTTCATGTCTCCATTAATGGAGCGCTGAAAAACATCTGTGGAAATGAGCTATTAAAATGCCGATTTGCTCCTTTTTATCCTTGATTTAGGGTGAAAAAGTTCTTTTCTGTGAAAGTGTTTGTGGTCTTTTCAAAAGCAGGCGTTTGGAAGCAGTTCAGTCTCAGCTGAACAAGCGAGGCACCGATATTCCTCTGGCCTTTGAGCCCATGCCTCTTGGCTTTTCACAGTCGAGCTCAAAGACATCGACCTGTGATGGAAGGCCTGCCAGTGTTGACTCGGAGCGGAGCTGAGAAATATCCTGACATGACAGAAGTCCTCTCAACAACTCGGCACTGTGTGATGTGGGAGCCCCTCAGGAGTGTGGTAGAAAAATAGACCTTTCTTATGCTTGTGTAGGTTTGTCTCCAATAGGAGCAGGACAACTCAGCGGGCCGCATCAGTGAAACCGAGAACACGTTCAGTAAAAATTCCAACAGCTGTAAAATTTAACAGAGTCATCCAAACTCCGGAGTAGAGTTTACTCATAGATTGTAAGCCTTTTAAAAGACTTAAGGCTTTGTATTGCCTGGCGTCTTAAAGTACAAGCTTGTTTTCGTTTCTCTTTCTTTATTAAGTCTCACTTTTGACTTCATTTAGTTTTTAATAGTAGCTTTTTTTGTTTAGAGGATCTTACCCAAGATCAAGTTCCACCAATGAGCAGATGTTCACAATGATGCTGTGTTTAATCTCTCGCACAATGGGGGAAAAGTAGGTTTTCGTTGATTTTTGGTTGTTTTTGTTTTCAGGCGGTTTTCCTGCTAATCCAGAAGCATGTGGTAAGATTTAAAAGTTTTGACCTGGAGGATTAAAGTTTTTCCGAGCCCCGTTTCTCCACTCGTTCTCTCATGACCGGGTAATTTTTTTTTTTTCAGAACTCCTTCGCTTTTTTCCGTTCCAACGTAACACCTAAGTTTCTCCCTGTTTCAGATTTTGTTTTGTAATTTAAATGTTTTTGTTTACGATGATTCAGTGTGGTTGGTGGACTTAAAATGTCAAACTGAGTTGAAATTTTTTTTTTCCCCCTTCTCACAATAAAACTAAAACTACTCTGTTGAGTTATCAGGTGTTTGCTTCCCTCTTGAACCTGTTTGAGGAAAGGTTTTAAACTAGCCAGCAGTGGTTGAAATTTTAAAGGAAGTCCAGTAGCCACGGTGATTAAAATCCTAACTTTACCGGCCCATGATGGTGAACAAAGCTTGGCTGTAATAAGCAGGAGGGGAAGTGATAAAGAAAGCACATTGAGTACCGAGTAAGATGGCAACAAAACACTTTCCTCCAAATACTTCCATGAATTATAGACTTATGTCACTGGGTCATACCTTATTGTTCACTTTTTCCTTTTTTTTTGCCTATTTGTTGTGCAGGAAAGGAAAATATGCCTAGTTTAATTAACATTTTGTTGACAAAAGGCTGAAAGTAGTTGATTGATTGGTCAGAGAGCAAACGGCACAGCCAAGTTACTAATTATATATTGTCACTGATGATAATCATCTCAGTCATAATGAGTCCATTGTTCTAAAAACGATATGATTTATTACTTTACTTTTTACAATTATTTATTCTGAGAACTTCTTTATTTTTAAGTCTGATGCATCTTCTTCTAGAGCCAGTAATGATAATCTTGTTCAATCTTGTTTGACAAAATATAAACAGCTGCCCAGTTTTAATTTTCTCCCAAAACCAGCGTTGCTTATTAATACAGTAGTAGACTAATCAAATAAGAGACAACAATGTGGCCTCAGGCTGGGCTCGAGAAATCTATAAATAACACTGAAGTCATGCTGACTCCTAGAGGCCCTGAACGGGCTTCTCAGTGTTCCAGTAAGAACAGACTTATTATGTTATCCTTGGTTTCATACCTTTATATTTTACTGTTCTTTCTTTTCTTTAAGAGGCAACTGTCTCTAGTGAAGGGGGGAATAAAATATGTGGTGTGAAAACTACATGGGATTGGGACAGGAACATCAGCCTTATGATCAGATGAGATCACCTGGTGGTTTCTTCAGTCATTTAGTTTTTTTGGGTAGTAAGAGGTGGTTGAGTTCACCAAACATGCCTCAGCCTCTTGACAGCTACACTACTGTGAGGTTCTTTTGTTGCTGTAGAAAAATAAACTTGTGTGAAATGCAAACTAAATTTTAGTTTCTGTCTAGTTGTTCAAATTTTGCCATCGTTTCAAGCAAAATAACTTGACAGAAGAGAAAACAAGGTAACACACACAGTAACTTTTGCATAAAACATTAACCATTTGGCCATAATAATAATAACTGGTGACATAAAGATTGTCATTCTGGCTGTAGGGTAAACTGGGAATTATATTATCCCTTCATTATAAGACTGTGTACTTGATAACATAACAAATTACCAATAAGCTATGGATCCGTCTAACATTTTCGAATGCTGCTTTTAAAATTTACGCCTTTTTTCCATTTTTTGCCATCCTTGCAGGGTTCCAGGTTGGTGTTGTGAGAGAGCGAGCTACCTGTGGGGAGGTGGACCGCCTGGGGCATTAAGTCCCTCGTTCTCAAGGTAGGAACTAGAGACAGACTGAATCATTTATTAGCCAAAGATTTGCCATTTTGAGACAACCTGCAGCAACTTATTGTTGTTTATGTAACAATTAATTAGAAAACTGATCAATTATTTTACAGATTTTGTCACTAAACAGTAGCTACAGAAGAACAATAGTTTTGACTACCTTTGGACATATATAGATGTTTATATATGTAAATAGAGCTACAATACTTTAATAAAAGGACAGTTCATAAGGAAAAAATACATTTTCATAAGGTTTTGGCTATGGGCTGCGTTGCTTTTTATATGAGACCCACGTCAGACATTGGGAAAGCTCTGCAGGCCAATCTTGAGTCGGAGTATACAGTTTAAAGAGGAACTTTTGTTTGAATTGTAAATGCTATGTTAATGTAGGTACCAATGTGCATGAAAATGACTTCAGTCTAAGAAAAAGGCAATCTGTTTCTGGAAAGTTTTCTATTGAGTGGTCATTTAATTTATACTGGTTGATTTTTACCTTCAAATATTTCTGTACTCAAAGAAGCCCAGTTGTTTTGTGAACTTTTATCATCTGATCTAAAGAATGCTGTTTGGTTTTCTGATGCACATAAGTTAATAAGTAACATATTAGTAAAGGAGCTCTCATCTTGGTCAGTCTGACCTGTGCAAGGCCAGTCAGCAACAAAGCTTTCACTTTCTTCTGTTCTCTGTTATTACAAGTTTCAAGCCTTTATCTGACTAAACTTGTTTTTTTTTAAAACCACATCCGCTTGATACTTTGAAATTCTTTTTTGTTTCGGTGCTTTTGTTGCGTTTTTGTCTGAGTCACCGTTCCAGGATAGAAATCTTGTCAGCGACTCTGTTGGTTATGCATTAGTGTCTGTATTTCCAGTCATTGCAGAAGTTTGGGAGGGAATGTTCTGACTGCGCTGCGCCCACTGCTCTGTCCGGGCCAGGGGGGCCTCCGCTGGAAAATACAAGGAAGGGCTTGGTCCTCAGAAAATATCCCACAGTATGCCACAGAAGAATTCCTCCCGGGTGCAGCTGGCTGATAAGATCTGAGTGTGAGGGCAGCGACACGGGATTATTGGATGTTTAAGTGGCAGTAAGGGACTGTGTAAGGTCTTAAAAGAAAAATTGGTTCTTTTTATGGTAGTAGGTATGCTGAAAGCTCCCTGTAGTGAGCAGATTCTGCCCTCAGCTGTTTAGATCTGATAAATAATAAGGGTGACTAAAGAAAGTGATCTGAATATTATTGATTTCCCAAAAGATACACTTGAATCTGTTGTTGATCTATTAATTAGATGTGATGCCCTCTTTTGGGGGAACTTGCAAATCTAGGACATCTTTCTAAAAGTGCTGAAGAAGGAGATGGATAAAAATTAGATTACAGACAAGTTCAGAGAATCCAGCTTGTATGACTTGTCACATTTCAACATTTCTAACTTAGTCAGATTTGATTTCACAATTAAAGTTTTTTTATTTTTTTTTACCCAATTACATTATGAAACATCATGAATGTGCACAAGATCATTTTTTTTGTGCACATCAGTCGTATCAGTAAAACGCAGAGAAAATGTTTTACTTAGTAAATTGTTTTTATCATTTACTCTGTTTATTGGTTACGGCTCAGTTTTCCGTGTTGTGACAAACCTGCATCTTTATTTCTTCTTTAACATCAGATCTGACTTTTCACTGCGTGAGCTTGTGAAGGCCGCCACATGCAAGCAGAGCGGAGGATAGAGATGTATTTGCTTCTAATTTTCACCAATAATACAAAAAATATTTGAAAAAATGTTGTGCTGCAGACATGTGTGCCAAAATTTCAGGATGAAACAAGCAGAGACAAGTTTTGTTCAGTTCTTAGCTGGATTAAAGTAAAAGCAATGTGTAAA
This sequence comes from Kryptolebias marmoratus, assembly GCF_001649575.2. Lineage (NCBI taxonomy): Eukaryota > Metazoa > Chordata > Actinopteri > Cyprinodontiformes > Rivulidae > Kryptolebias > Kryptolebias marmoratus. The sequence continues at coordinate 8,802,782 of NC_051453.1, read as the reverse complement.
CGAAGAAGCAAGTTCATATTTGTGGATCTTATAGGTTATTTTCTGCTTTTAGGTGGTTTGTAACAGGTAAAGTTCCTTCACTTTGACTTTGAGAGTTTGACTCTTTGCAGACACATTTTTGTTTGTGTAACAGAAGACATAAGCAACACAAACAGTGAGCCTTTGCTGACGTTATGTTATGGGTTTAGTAGCAAAGGCAAACAACACAACATTTCTGTAGACATGTATTGTTTTTAAGCCAAAAGGAAAAGCAGAACTCCAGAAGCCATGGCAGCGGATGACACTAATGTAAAATGAATAATACAGCTAAAATTAACACAACACCAACATTTTTCAGCTTTATTATTGAGGCTTCCTATGGAAATTTATACTTGCTGCACAAAAAAAACAAACCCTTTGTGTTTAAAGTTCATGTTTTCCTTCACAGCAGTCTGATATCCACTGAACTGTTAAGTCTCAATCTGTTAGTGTCAATTCTGTTTGTTTTCCAGTGGATAAGGAAGGGGTTTGGCAAACTATTCTGCAACATGGAGAAGGGAGATCTGAAGATCCTCAACAAGGGCGAGGAGGAGGAAATGGTATGCCTCTGTCATTTCACATCAATTGCAGTAAGAAAATTTTATCACATCAGTAATTTTTATTTTTGTTTTTTACCCGTCCTGAAGGAGCTGCAGGGCTACCGTCTGTGTCGCTGGCGGCTTGCCCTTGTGGGCTTTGGGGTGTTGTGTACAGGGGGCTTCCTCCTCTTGCTGCTCTATTGGATGCCAGAATGGTGCGTCAAGTCCACCTGCACCCGTACCACAGCCCGTGATGCCGAAGTGGTGTTGCTGCGCTCCACGGTAGGAAGCGGGTTTGATTTCGACTGACACCGGATTTGCGTCGTTTGTTCGTTTGTTTTCAAGCCGTTGCACCCCCGTCTGTTCAGCCATTTGTTGTGCTTTGCAGCACGCGCTGAGAGAACATCGTCAACAATTCAGGATGGTACTAAACATTATGAGGTGACACAATTTAAAAATACGCCAAGAATTTGCTCCTGAATGATGTTTGTAGAAGAAAAAGTAGCAGTTAAAGCTGGAAAAACGTCTGTTTAGGTAAACACCAGAAAACATATTGTTATATAATCAATGAGTCACATCAGAAGAATCCTAATGCTTTGTAATTATAGTCATCAAGTTTGTGTGCTGTCTAACTACTATCTACACTCCCAATTTCCACAATTTGAAACCCATAAATCTCAAACTACATAAAAACAAACTGGATCTTAGCAAATACATACAACATTTTTTTGTTTGAGTCCATTTTTCTTTTCTTTCTTTTTTTGTTCGTCTTTGTTTGTACTAAACAAGGTAGATATTGCCACATTTCAATGCAGTCTTTAAAGCCTTATTAATTTAGATAACTATATAAGTGGGATTAATTTACACATCTAATCAGCTGGTCTGCAAACAATGATAGTAAAACTAAAATATTCTATGGCTGGTTTTATGTTCATTGTCAGCTTCACAAAAATACAACTGAAATATTGTTTTAGCTAAAAGAATGCCCTAAACCAGCTGATTCTTGAAGTCACAAAAAACATTTTTTTTTCCAGCAGTGGTTTTACAACATGGCTGCATTCTGTTATTTATGTGCTTTGGTGTCTGTGTTTGCAACCCTTGACCATTTGGGCGATTCCACGTGATTGACATTACTAACCTGCTTCAGATCAAAGTTTAGCACTCTATAACGCAGCTTGCTGCACATGCTAATCAGCCAGTTTCGTAACTTCTCTCACATTACCATCACGTGACTATTAGAATATTACACCATTGTTTGGTTTGTTAATTCTGATTCATTCCTGCAACTTTTGACTGTGCTAACGTCTTGTTTTTTTTATCCTCTATGGGTATACATGTTGCCAAAAGGTTCTTTGTAACTAACAAATATAAAACACTAGTTTTAATTATCAGAAAGATGGAAACACAGTTTAGCATTAATGTAATAAACTTGGTTGGTGTTGTTCTTATTGACTGGAAGTGGTTTGCTCGTGTGTTTGCTGACCAGGACGAGTTCCGGCGCTGGTTCCTGGCCAGGGTACGAGTGATGCTCGCACCGGGCAGCAACCCCTTCCACAGCCTGGAGACCCAGACCACCTCCCCTTCCTCCCCGTCCTCCCCATCCTCTCACTCCTGCACCTTCTCCAACTCCTCCTCCCCCCCTCTGGCCAACGGACACACTCCTCACCCCTCCGATGAAGGCCCTGCTCAGGAGCTCATTGCAAGATTTTCTGACTACCAGCCCACACAGGTAGCTAGAACTATAATCTACATAACAGTTTAATTTCCAAATTTGACAAATGGATGTTTTGTCTTGTTGTCTAGTTTTCAGTTTTTTTGTCTCTCTTTTTAAATGTATGGATGTCAAAATAACAGCTTTATTTTATTTTTTCAGATTCGCTATTTTACCTTCCACAGCACAAAGTATTTTTGGAACGATGACGTGCAGAACTTTAAAGTATTAACGTAAGCATTTCTTACCTACCTATCACAGTCTTATCAAATAAACTTTAAGTCATTGAGAAGAAAGAGCGAAACAGATTCCTTTTCTTTTACAACTATTTTAAGTGTTCAGCTTGTCTTGTTGGCTCTGTTATGTGGAGCTGAATGGTTTTTGTCTCTGTCTTTTAAACTAAATCTTCAACAGCGGCCTGGAGGATCTGCAGGTCAGTTGCTCCTCCATCCACTCGGAGCACAGCGCCGGCCTGAGCAAGAACCTGCAGGAGTACAGGTGACGTCTGTTTCAAGGATGGGTCACGGTTTTATTTAGCTTTGCTTAAGTTGAGCTTGAAGACGAGGCCTCATTTAAAGAAAAATGTATTATTTTGTACATATGCCACCTCTGACATTGTGTTTTTGGTGCACTTACAGCAGGAAAATTAAAGTGTGTAATTTAATTGCACCAGTCTAGATATTCTAAGTGTACATTCCATGTATTAGTCTTTTCTAATTTAGTTCTTAATCATTAGTTTTTATATGAATTAAAGCACATTTACATGAAACTAACTATTCCAGGTAGTTTAGAAAAATACTGGAATAGGTATTTTATTAAAAAAGGGGAGCTTGTTAATGTTAATAATATAGTTTATAGTTCAGTAAAAAATCAAGCAGTTATCTGGAAGTGTTTTGTTGTAGACAGTTTAGCCTCTTGTATGTAGTTGAGTAACTCTGGGGTGTAGTGGATGTGAAATATGTGGGTGTGGTTCCCAGCACTAAACAAAATGTCTCTTTCTTCTTTTACAGGAGACTGTTCTTTGGAGTGAATGACATCGCAGTGAAAGTGCCTTCTGTTTTCAAGCTGCTTATCAAAGAGGTGCTCTCCAGTTTCAGCTACACTTTACCTTAGTTTTAACTTCCTTCAAACACTTTAACGTCACTGATTTTTCACACTCCACGGGCAAAATTACCACCCAGATCCTTTACCTCCTGGTCATGCAACTTGTCTGGAAAATAAAAGATTTTTTTTAGATTTTCCTCACACTTATTTTATTATTTATGGCGCTCATCGTTTCCAGGGGTCGTGTCCTCCAGGAGTTGTCACAATAATTCCTCCTTTTCTTTCCTTTCATTGCAGGTCCTCAACCCTTTTTACATCTTCCAGCTCTTCAGTGTGATCCTGTGGAGTGCCGACGAGTATTACTACTATGCTGTGGCCATTGTTTTCATGTCGGTTATATCCATATCTACCTCTCTGTACACCATCAAAAAGGTGAGACCTACAAATAGCTGAGATTCCACAAAAAACTAATATTGCCAATATTTATTTGAAATGATTTAAATCTGTACACGTTATTAACCTCCCAAGAACTGTGGATGCATTTATTTATAATAACTCTAAATTTGTCTAAATTAGTGTGTTAGCAACAGATATAAAATGTTTCCTGAGTTATTTTTCATTTACTTATTAATTTACTTAATTATTTATTTAGCAGAAATTCTCCCATTTCAGGTTTTATTTATCCCAGTAGTGAGTTTAATGGATTTCCTCTTCTCTAGAGTTTTTTTTTTCTGTTCATACACTAAATTACCTTAGGTAAAAGGAAGATATGGTGACAGTTTTTGACTTTGATTACCACTAATTTTCTGCCAATTCAGAATTTTTAATGTTTATTGTCAGAATGATTTTTTTCTGTTGAATAAATTAAAATGTACATCAAACTTCATGGTAACTCAAAATGTACATAATATTCTACACACGATACTTCATTAGCTCTATGTATTGATATTGCTCTTTATTTAAATAATGTTAATTCTTAGTAATTAGACAGAATGTACAGTGGGTAGTCTTATTTTATCAGAAAATCTGTGACAGAAAACAACATCTGACAGTGACTCATAACTAAAACCTTTGAACATCAAATATAAGAATGAATATAGATTTTCTTCCCCTCTCTTTATTTACCACATTCTAACCCATGTCACAGAAAATGAACTTGCCTTGCGCTGTGACGCACATTTTCACTGCTCCAGTCGTATCAAATCCAAGTTTTCAGGCCAGCAGAAAATCCCATCTGCACACGGTCTGCTGCTCCCAGACTCGGTCAGCTTACTCAGACCATATTAGTCCTGCAGCCACTCGGGCGCTTGTTGAAATCAGGAAGCTTTTTCGTCACCGTTTGTCTCCCTTCCTTTTTTTTCTGCAGCAATACGTCATGCTTCATGATATGGTGGCAACTCACAGTATTGTCCGTGTGTCTATATGCCGAGCCAATAAAGGTAGGCTTAACTTTTTAATTTTTTTTAACAAATCAGCTCTAAAGAGTTGTTTAAAAAGTGGCACATGTGATGCATTGTTCTTTTTGCTCATCTGAAAAGCACTTTTTTTTTTAAAGTGTCTGTTTACATTCTGACCGCCACCCTTCCTGACAGATATCGAGGAGATACTGTCCACTGATCTGGTACCCGGTGACGTGATGGTTATCCCGAGCAATGGGACCATCATGCCATGTGATGCTGTCCTGATCAGTGGCACCTGCATCGTCAATGAAAGCATGCTCACAGGTCAGAGGAGGAATCTATAAACCCACATCTTGGTACATTTTAGCCAACTACAAACAGTGTGGTGTCCTAATAACAGTTTACTGCCTTCAACCAGGTGAGAGTGTTCCCGTGACAAAGACAAACCTCCCAAACCCAGTGCCAGAACATCGAGGGGAGGTCAGCAGTGCCTACAACACCGAGGAGCATAAGAGACACACTCTCTTCTGCGGCACCAACGTCATCCAAACCCGCTTCTACACAGGCGAGCTGGTCAAGGCTGTGGTGGTCCGCACAGGTCTGTCTGGGGCCTAAAATCTCTGATCTGTAAATGAATCCAGTCTACATAAGCTTCTTTCTTAGTAGACTAGTATCACAGATGTCTCTCCTCGAAGGAAAATGTTTTAAACGGTCTGTAAAATCATTCTTCTGTGTCCAGGTTTCAGCACAGCCAAAGGCCAGCTGGTGCGCTCCATCCTTTACCCCAAACCCACCGACTTCAAACTGTATCGTGACGCCTACCTCTTTCTGCTGTGTCTGGTGGCTGTGGCTGGAATCGGCTTTATTTACACCATCATTCTCAGCATCATGAACAAGGTGATCCACAGGGCGACAATTAATGCTCAACTTGGAATTTCTTGGCTTTTAAAGTTTTATTTATTTGTTTGTTTATTTTTCTGTGAAGTAGGATGAAAATGAAAAGTGAAAAATATTTCCTGATGTGATATATCATGGATTCTTATTTTAAAAACAACTTTTCTATTTTAGTGACACTTAGTTCGAAACCCCAAACTGATCTGTGACACGGACAAGATTATTGTTGCAGAGGCTTAAAATGGAAGCAAAAGATGTCTTCTTTATTATTATTATTATTATTATTATTATTATTATTATTGTTTATATATATAAATAATACAGTGTTGCAGCCCTCATGCAAAATACTCCCAGCACCTCACAACACTCTAAGCCAATTCAGGATAGTAGTTTTTTAAACTTTAGTATGAAGAATTTGATAGGATAATTATCAGACCTAGAGAAATGGCTACCTGGTCAGACTTTCAGTTTTTTTTTTTTTTTTTTTTTTTTTTTTTTTTTTTGGGTTAATACTAGGAAGTGCTGCCAGCTGCTACAACAAATAATTGGGAAGTTTAAAGCTGGAGAGATTACCTCCAAACTCAAAGTGATTATCAGTCAAACAAAACACTGAAATGTTTTGCCTTTTTTCCTTCCAGGTACCAGCAAAAACCATCATCATCGAGTCCCTGGACATCATAACCATCACAGTTCCACCAGCTCTGCCTGCAGCCATGACGGCAGGAATTGTGTACGCTCAGCGACGTCTTAAACGCATCGGCATTTTCTGCATCAGCCCACAGAGAATCAATATCTGTGGACAGATCAATCTGGTCTGCTTTGATAAAGTGAGTCTCTCACTTCCACAGATTCCAAAAAAAAAAATCAAATCCATAATGTCATGAACTGACGTCTTTCTTGTTTGTGTCTCTTCTGTTTTCTTTAAGACTGGAACTTTGACAGAAGACGGCTTGGACCTTTGGGGGGTTCAGAGAGTTGAAAATGGCAGGTAGGTTAGTCAAATCTATAAAGTGTGAAACCTGTTGGAATTAGCTGAGTTTAGGGAGAAAGTTATTTACATGTTGCCATCTTTAAGTGTGACTAAAGTGTTGTCTTTCCTCGTCTACGACTCACTTCTCCCACTTTTTCAGTTTTCACCTGTCGGAGGAAAACGCCTACAAAGAAAATCTTGTCAAAACCCAGTTTGTGGCTTGCATGGCCACCTGCCACTCTCTTACCAAAATAGAAGGCCAGCTGTCTGGAGACCCATTAGATCTCAAGATGTTTGAGGCTACAGGCTGGGTGAGTTACTATCAGTCTGTTCAGAGAGATCAACCTGAAAACTGCACGTCTTTTCATTAACAGAGTCAAAACAAATGCATGTTAAATATAGTCTTCTATCTGTAATCGGTTCTGGGCAGACAGAATAGGTTGTAATAGAGTGATTATATTTGGTTTAGTTGTTTCTGGGACACTCATCATCACAGAACGGACGACCACCACAGATCTGTAATTTGATTGTCTTGAGGAAGCCAGCAGTACTGCATGTTATATTGCCAATAAAGCCTTTTTTCCTTGATGTATGAATTTCCAGATCATAAGTATTTACAGTTTTTATTTTTGTGGTCCAGATCCTGGAGGAAGCCACCGAGGAGGAAACGTCTCTCCATAATCAGATCATGCCCACCGTAGTTCGACCACCAAAGCAGCTGTTGCCCCCGGAGCCCAATTTATCACCAGAACAGGACATGGTACGTCCACAAATACTGCCGTTCAGCTTGAATTGATGCAGTGTCAATAAACTGAAGGTCAACAGTTTACCTCAAGGTTTGGAAGAAATATAAACAATATATTTTGTTCAGTAATGATAAAAATGTCTTTTCTCTTAATTATGTTTGAGTAACAATCACTTTCTATTATCATACATAACAGCTACATCTTTTCAACAATAACTGATTTGTTTTTGTTTCTTTGGTTTTCATTAAAGGAACTCTACGAGCTTTCAGTAAGTATTGTTTTAATTTGGCTTTTTATAAATCTAGTCATAAAATTCTGTATTTTCTTTCTTAGCTGAATTTTGGTTGGTTTTCTACTGATGATGTGCTCTGACTTTCATTTTTATTGTAAAGCATTTAGATATTCTGAAAATGTGACAGTCTTGACAATTTGAGCTCAAATGTAGAAATAACTATTTTAAATTTCACCTTTTACATAATAGATAATAGACTTGTTTTATCATTAAATCACTCAGTTTCTCAAACATTCAAGCTTTTTCTTGCTTACATTGTGTTAAATCTGCAGTTTTAACAGTAAGCCATAAAGACTCATTTTGTTGTTTTCCCTGTGTGTGTGTGTCTGTGTGTAGCCAGCGTATGAGATCGGCATTGTGCGTCAGTTTCCGTTTTCCTCTGCGCTTCAGAGGATGAGCGTTGTAGCTCGTCTCCTGGGGGAGAAGCGTATGGACGCGTATATGAAGGGAGCGCCGGAGGTTGTGGCTGGACTCTGCACGAAAGAGACGGGTGAGGGGCCCTAAAAGTTTGACTTCTGTGGTGGTGAATATCTAAAATAAAATGTGGGGGGGGGGTTGAATTTGTGCAGTGTGTTGATGTGTGAATCAGTTCCTGCACATTTTGGGGAAAAAAAGCAAAAAAATAACAAGTCTGTTTAATAATTGCTTATTTATGTTGCAGTGCCTGAAGACTTTGCAGAGGTTTTGGAGTGTTACACTAAGCAGGGTTTCAGAGTGATCGCTCTGGCTCGTCGTCGACTTGAGGCCAAACTCAGCTGGCACAAAGTCCAGAACATCAGCAGGTTCTGTGAAACACGCTGTTCAGACACTGTTTAAACACTGTGAATGATTAAGACGGCGGGGATGACTTTCCATTCTTAAACTCCAAACATTTATCATTGAAAAAGTACAAAGTAACACATCAAGATATTTAACTATATCTTTATTTTAAATGTGATGCTTTTAACTTGTATAGCTTTCTATGGGGGAAAAGTAGCTCAAGACACTTTTAGTTAAGCAAAGACCTGCCACTTTTTCTTTATGTGTGTGTGCTCAGTGTTTTGTTGTCTGTGACTGAATTTGTGTCATTCTTCTGATTAGGGATCACATAGAGACGAACATGGAGTTCCTGGGCCTTATTATCATGCAGAACAAGCTGAAGGCCGAGACCCCTGGTGTCCTGCAGGACCTTTATAAAGCCAACATTCGCACCGTCATGGTTACTGGTGAGAGCAACTCAGAGTTCTGCAAAATTACCAGCATGAGAAAGAAAACCAAGGATAGTTTTGACGCTTCGTCAAGTTTATTTCTCTTTTTGTTTTGTTTCCCCCAAGCGCACCTGTAATCTGAGCTAATACATTTTCTTGGCAGCTCAGGGTCACACCAAACATTTAATTCTGTTTCTCGTTTATTTCTCCTCCTGATTTCTCTTTGAGACATTTCGAGGGTTTCAGGAAACCCTAATGCAGTGTAATGTTATTTTTTTAATGGGCTGTTGGTTTTTCCTACAGCTACGAATGTCAGCTTTGGCTGAAGAGCTGTTTGCTACTCTGAAACCATCTTCATAACGTGTGAAATGTGGATTTTGTCGCTTTCCAGGTGACAACATGTTGACGGCGATCTCCGTGGCTCGTGACTGTGGAATGATTCCTCCCAAGGACACAGTCATCATAGCTGATGCCATTCCCCCCCATGATGGACAAGCCGCCAAAATCACATGGAGATACGCTGACAAACCCACCAAAACAACACGCCTCGAGGTAAAGCAGGAGGGTTAATGTCATAATAGATGTTTGCACAAACCTAACACAACAGAATCTGACTGCTGATGCAGGTTTATTATTACTTTGTTCCATTTTCTCAGTTGTAGTTTTTTTTTAATTATAGAGACTATATGTAACTTTATGTCAGTACTTTAAAATAAAACTGTTTTTATTTCAAAGTGATTTGTTTTAACAGGAAATTAACATAAGCTTGGAGGACGTTGGTGCTGTAGAGGAGCCAACAACACAAGAAATGTATCACTTTGCCATGAATGGAAAATCCTTTGCCGTCATCGCCGAGCATTTCCCTGATATGCTTCAAAAGGTACGAAGCAGATCTCCAAGTTAAAAGGAAACCTGCCAGGTGTTTAATTTTCCACTCACTCTTCTAAGGAATGCTTTTTTGATTGTGTGTATTTTGTAGCTCGTGCTACACGGCACGGTTTTTGCCAGAATGGCGCCTGACCAGAAAACTCAGCTGATTGAGACGCTGCAGGGAGTGGAGTGAGTGTTACACACACGTTGCGCCTCTGAAACCTTTGGACTGCTTATCAAAAATATGTTTTCAGTCTCTTATGTAAGCTTCTTGGCACAATACATTACATAATCGTGAGTTGTAGAATTAGACTTTGATTGAAAGTTTAAACTGGATAACCAAGAAGATGATGAATATTTACAGCTAGAGTCTGTGTTTAAAAAAACGAGCACAAGTTGTTAAATTAAAATAGTAACATTTGTTTCCAGCTACTTTGTGGGGATGTGTGGAGATGGAGCAAACGACTGTGGGGTATGCAGCAGATCTTATAATATTCATTTGTAAAACTGCAACACCTTGTTTGAATATAATATTTAAAAGCTGATTTTCTCCCTCGTCCAGGCACTGAAGAGGGCACACGGAGGGGTTTCTCTGTCGGAGCTTGAAGCCTCAGTAGCTTCTCCCTTCACCTCGAGGACTCCCAACATCTCCTGTGTCCCGAGCCTCATCAGGTTTTACTTTGATTCTTCTGTCCTTACACACATATATAGATGTTCGCTTTCAAGCTGCAGCTGTATCAGAAAAATATACATATTTATAAGATGCATTGGAAACGTTTTTATTATTAATATTGTAAAAATTCTGTGCTCTGAGTTCTTAAAGTCTGATTTCTGATGCCAGCCTTGGAGTATTTAAGTATGTCTTTATTTATTCATTTCTGATAATGAGCCACAGTCCAATACTTACACTTTCCTACAGCATTAAACTACATTTAAAATTAATAGTTCTGTAGTGCAGTAAGTAAATACACCTTTAATAATGTGTTTGTTGGTCAATGTTTAAGGCATCAGTCCTATTTATAAAAATATTTTGCCCCATTTATTTTTTTGAGTATAACATTGCAGAGAAAAATAAAATAAAAATGAAGTACCTGTCAGAATTGGGCCACAATTAGGACGGACTTTGACCCAATATTTCATATTTATTAATGTTAATATATCTTTTGACAATACTGACATGTATAAAATAAAATAAATACAAGTGAGATCTGTATTTGCAGCTGTTTCACATCATGTTGGAGGACTTTTTTTTTTTTTAAATAAATGTGCTTAAAGATTTTAATTCCACTGTTTGCTTGCTTTTAAAGGGAAGGACGTGCTGCCCTCATCACCTCTTTCTGCGTCTTCAAGTTCATGGCTCTTTACAGCATGATCCAGTACATCAGTGTTACTCTCCTTTACTCGGTACAAAACATGACCTCTTTTAAAGATGGCTGGCTTGAAAATGAACCAGAAATCTGTTGTATTTACTGTTTTATTCTGTTTCTTTTTTTGGGTCTTAGGTCTTCAGCAACCTCGGAGACTTCCAGTTCCTCTTCATCGACATTGCTATCATTCTCCTCATTGTTTTCACCAGTAAGTAGCAGACGTATTCATACATATTTGTCCCAAACAATGGATTCTGTATTTTTATACGTCCATCCTAAGACGGGACGTTTAATGCTATGGTGCCGTCTGTCTGTGGACTTTTTTTTTCTTACCCAAGCTATAAATTAATTATCCTTTAATATAGAAATATCAAACTGCACAGCTGGACACCTGATGGGTCAGCGATGATCATCGCTCTCTTTGTTCTTGCTCGTTTTTCTCGTATGACCTGCTCCTCAGTGAGTCTGAACCCAGCATGGAAAGAACTGGTGTCCCGTCGACCCCCGTCAGGACTGATCTCAGGGTCCCTGCTGTTCTCCGTGCTGACCCAGATCCTCATCTGCTTGGGCTTCCAGACCATGACATTCCTCTGGGTGCGTCAGCAGCCCTGGTACATGGCCTGGACACCCCTGACAGAGTGAGCGCCTTACGTAGAGCACCCTAACAGAGAAAGCGTCACATCCTTCCTGTCCAAATGTGTTTTAAAAAAGTTTTAAAGCGCGGTTCATGAATTTCTCTCCACATCCAGCGTCTGCAACCTCACTTCACACCTGAATGAGTCCGACCTCAACAACACAGAGCAAGACGAACACAACATCCAAAACTTCGAGAACACAAGCCTCTTCTACGTCTCCTGCTTTCAGTATCTCATTGTTGCGATTGTTTTCTCCAAAGGCAAACCTTTCAGACAGCCCAGCTACAAAAACTGTAAGACATGTCCTTTTGAATACGTTGTGGTAGTTATTTTAGATAGTAATGTTCGTGTTTTTTCTGCTCCACAGGGCCTTTTGTCGTTTCTGCTCTGATTTTGTATTGTTTCCTGCTGTTCATCATGTTCCATCCTGTTGAAAGCATTGATGAGTTTCTAGAGGTGAGTAAAATTTACTCAGTCCTGGTGTTTTATCAAAACAAAACTCCCATCTCCTTGTGTTTCGTAGATAAAGGGACCCTAATGGCAGACGTTTTTGATGTTTTGCACATAGATGAAGTTTTAAAAGAACGATCTCTTCAATCATCTTTGTTGACAAGCGTTTCTCTGTCTATACAGATAGTTTGTGTTCCTTTTGAATGGAGGGTAAAGCTTTTCCTGATCATTGTAGTCAATGCCGCTCTGTCTGTTTTGGTGGAGGTAAGACACACTCAGTAACACCTGCTGTGACGGTAGATGGTTTTGTCATGTTCAGTTTTTGATTTCTTTCATGCAATGTGCTCATCTTTGTCTTATTAGCATTTGGATCAGTCTTTTGTTGTAAGGGGGAAACAAATTTGCCTTTTTTTAAATGTGACTTTTTGTGATGAATTTAGGACATTTTTGGGGTGGGAGCTTCTGAAAATTCCCAAAGTAGTCTTGTGTAGTTTTATGTAAAAAAGTAGTCGGATGCTTTTTAGGAATATTTTTCTGTGTAGATGTTAAATAATAGTTTTTGCTGACCTGCCAGGCTCAGAGGAGCAACAACAACTGCCTCACTTTCTTTTTTAGAAGGCTACTCACACACACACACACACACACACACACACACACACTGCTTAGCATCTGTCTTAGATGCAGCTTCCTCCTGAGCTACCAGTGCAGATTCTACTCTTTTTTTTATTATTAATTTAACTAATACACCTCAACTCATTCTGAGAGATTGAATCTTAATAATGACTTCTTACTAATTTAAATTTAACCTCACATGTGATTTTTAACACGTTTTTTTAGAACTATGAATTGCCACACTTTGTGTCTTAAAGCTCTGTGTTAGTTTGGCTCTTCCAATTAAGTTAAGACTTCTGTGTCAGAAACAATCAAGCAAAGAAAGAGAGGAATGGGTAAACGAGTTAGACTTTTTGTAATTTTTCACCCCCCCCCTGCCCACTGCGCTATTCCATAGACCATCATCCTTGACATCGTCTTACGGAAGCTTGTGTTCAGCCGAGACAAACAGAGCAGCTTTGGCGTCACCCCCGCTGCCCCGACGTTACAGGTTGGGAAAATCTGACACCTTCTGCACTGGCCTTCTCTTGTTCCTCGTGTGTGGTGTTCCTTCTCTCTCTCCTCACTCCTTTCTCTAACACTGGAGAGCACACTTTTCTAATCTACCTGCTAGCAAGACGTGCATGCGAGAGACCTCGGTCTCTATATTTATATTTTTACTCATACGGTTCAGCCGTTGCACAACTTCTGCTACTGACATCGCCCCAAAAACATAAGCGGCAGCAGGAAAGGTTCATGGATTAAAGTTTTAATTGCAGCTGAACCCTGAAGGTGGTGACAGACATCACACTACAGTGACTTAAATGTGCCAAGTAGGTGTCCAGTTTCATAATACACATCACTTTTAAGAGTGATATGTAACCTTTTTAGATGCACACATTGCAGAGAAAAATATTTAACTGCAGTAAATTACGTTTTCCAAAAAAAGCTGAGATGGGAGTGTGAAATGGGAAAATACAAATTGTACTGATTTGGAAATCCTTTAACCCGTATGTTTGATTGAAAGATGATAAAATATAAAAGAGGAAGGTGAATTTGGCAACAAAACTGCAAAAGTTGTGTAGTGTTTAGAAAAAGAAAGATGTAGGAATTTTAGAAGAATCTGAGTTTTAAAGGATCAGGCGAGCTTTTTGTGAACAAGTCTAATGCTAACAGTTACAGATACAAATTGTGATATTTAGGTGTTTTGAAAAGTTCAGTATCCAACCTGATTATTTTCACTGAACACAGTTCTTTCCTGCATCCACCACAACAAGTTAAAGTTGTTCGATGCATCCGAAATAAATCTAAATTTGACAGTAATTTTTAAAAAAATGAGTCATTTCTTTAAGCCCAGGAGTAAGAAGAACAGCCGAGCTTGTTGTTAGCATACGTCTTAGAATAAATCTGGTTTGAAAAAGATTATTTCATGACAAAAACACATGAATCTCTTTTCTTAAACGTAATTTTTCTCAATTAAACATGTGTTTTGAATAAATTTCAAATCATCACATTGTGTTTTTACATTTAACTCAGCCTCCAGACTTTTTTGTAAAAATGTTTATTATTATTATTATTATTATTATTAATATTATTATTATTTACACCTGTTAATTTCTCAGTTGCTTGCCGCTCTCCTTTCCTTGTCTGCTGTGGCTTCAGTTTCAAGATCTGAGGCTTCTTTTTGTTGTTCTTGTTCTTAGATCCTCTGTTAGGTTCCTGCTAACTCTGTCACCACTGTAAGCCTTTCTCCTTCAGCAATCAGAACCAAACCTTTATTTTATTTTATTTTACTGTCTCTGTAGAGTTGGTATAAAAATACATTTAATATGAAAAGATTTCCTGTGGGATCCTTTGTTTGACGTTTGACTCCATGAGCTTATTTTTAAGGAGGAGCTTCAACCTTTAAACTGTTGACAGTCGACTCCTTCAGATGCTGATTTCAGTTTTGAATGACCTGCATGGATGAAATATGACGGCTTATTACAAACCTGGATCCTGAGTTCTTTGCATGCAGCAGATGTAGTAGCATGCGACTGTCTGTTCAGGTTATTGAACATAAGATAAAGTTTGACGCCGCCTCCTTATTTGTGTTGTTTTAATGTTGTTGTTTCTGTTTGTTTTTACATCCTGGTGCTTTCAGGGGGGGATTGACCTGCGAGCGTACAGGTTTTTGCTCTGCTGCCCACACAAGAAGGCACCCAAAGCTCGATACATGCACCTGGCCCAGGAGCTCAGCGTGGACCCCGACTGGCCCCCAAAACCAACCACCACCACTGAAGCCAAGCCCCGCCCAGAAAATGGCTCCTCTTATCAGATCACAATCAGTTCCTAGCACCCCCTACTCTCCCAACATATTTCATAAAAGAGACAAGTTCAAACTCAATCAATTTCAGTGGATTTACCACATGATATTTACTAATCTTCACCAATCATGCATCCAGTGCTGTTCTAGGTTCCACATATACCAAATAAATTCACTGCTAACTTTCCAACACCTCTGTTCCGACGTTCTCAGGTCTCGCGTTTCTTGTTACATTTCATTAAAAGACATTACAAGTGACGTTGAACACAGAGTTGTTCGGTGGTCCTTTCAGTGCAGGTTCAACTCTTCCTCGTTTCAGCTGCCTGAAAGCTGAAGGCTACATTCTTACATTTATGTTATTTTTATAACTTATCGGTCAACAAATTTCATTATAGCCATCACAGTACTGTTTTAGATTTTAAAAACAACAAGGTGAAAATCTTTCAAAGAGCACCATTATTATAGCACCATTATAGCCAAGAAAACCAAGGTTTGTTTGTTGGTCCAGTTAAATTATAAATCTGTTCAATGATTGATTGATTGATAGATAGAGGAAATGTCTGGAGGAGTTTCTGAGGACAGAAGACAGTGGTTGCACTTTAAAAACGGAAACACTCTGCAGTTGGATGAATTCATTTTTCGGTTGATGTTGTCAAACAGTAAAATTCTCCCATTTTCTTTCTGAACGATATTCATACAAAGCCTAACTGAAGTGTGTGCTCCGATTGCTACTATGTAGTGGTTTAATATACTGTACACACACACACAGTCACTTATTACACTAGCTTAGACTTCTGAATCCTCACGAGAGAGTCTAAGTACTTAAAATCGTTTTGGAAGTTTGACTTTACGGCTCTGGGATGTGTGACATGAATCGGTTGAAACCAGCTCAGTCAGTCGGGTAGATTTCAAAACCAAACCAGGTTTTCTGGATCTGATCAGTCCTGTAATTATTAGCAGAGCTGCTGTCATGTGTGTTCATGTTGAGATAGAAAACAGCTCATTTAAACTCAGTTTCCCTTCTGCACAGGTAGGAAAAGTAGGTTTAGGTTGACAGTAATTGCACAACTTTATGACTAGCTGCAGGTAAAAGACTGAGTTCTGCAACAAACACCAGGTCGCATATTTTCTGTAATTTGGTCGAGACTTTCGTGCATGCTATCGCAAACGTTGTGGGTTAGTTGCTTGTTGGGACTTTCAGGGGTTTGTATTCGAATATTTTAACTTCACATTGGCCTCATTGGTGTGGCGTATTTTCAACATGAACTGTGTGGCTTCAGAGGCGTCATATTTTACCGCTCATGTCGCTCATCAACGCGAGCTTCTCGTATGAACGTGTTTTTTCCTGGCACCTACCCTTTATTCCTTTTATCAAAACTTTATAAAACGCAAACTTGGCTCAACTTTTTATCTGTCAGAAATGCGTTTTTTTTCTAATATTTAATGAGCTTTGTGAACCTAATGGCTGCTTGCGTGGCCATCGGCGAGCCATCC
This sequence comes from Kryptolebias marmoratus, assembly GCF_001649575.2. Lineage (NCBI taxonomy): Eukaryota > Metazoa > Chordata > Actinopteri > Cyprinodontiformes > Rivulidae > Kryptolebias > Kryptolebias marmoratus. The sequence goes on along the minus strand of NC_051453.1, from coordinate 8,786,269 downwards.
TGCATGACGTCAGTTGCCCGCGGTCACTTTCTGACAACTTAATGGTCGCAAAGACGTTTTACTTCACCATGTGACGTTACTGTACAATAAGAAAAAAAAAGGAACCCTTTGCGTCAACATCTGTATATTACTTAAAAAAAAAAAACAAGGACGTATCTGACTGGTGATCAGAAACATTTAACCACATGCATGCGACTTTATGAATGAAATCTTCAATCTCCTTTCAAATTGTCTCAAAAAATCAAAAGAACTGCTTTTTATTTTATAATTTTTTTACGCAAAATTTTCTTCCTGTGGAAGATTAATTTCAAACAAAAGGTATTAAGAACATTAAGGCAAAGAATTGTGCATATCATGTGTATGCAGCTCTTTGCTTTTTTCGAAATTTCATAAAAGATGGATGCTAATTATATAGCTGTATTCATGTACTTCACATATTTGCAAAGCTAAGGGCTATATTTTAGGTTTTTTGCTTTTTTTGCATTTAAAATAAATGAGCTTTTCGACAAGCTCAAATGTGACTGGTTTTCATGAATACATCATTTCTATTTTATTAATAAATTGTCGATTTGAAACTGTATATATGTGAATAAAACTGATATATGTAGAGATAAGCAGATGACTTTCAGGCTGTGTAATTTCAAATTTTCTTGTCATTTCTATTTAATTTCCACAGTCTGACGTGCTCAGATATCGACCCAAACATCACGTCTTTATGCTTCTGATTTTTCTTTTTTTATTATTATTATTATTATTTCATTTTCGTTTCTTCAAGACTGAATGTTAATCAGAACAAAAGTGAACATTGAAGAGCAAAAGTTAGAGGAATGCAGCACACATGGCCGTTCAGAAGCTGTAATAATATTTAAGGTTAGGTTTTATCTGTAAATATGGGATATATACGTTTGTAGTGTCTGCAAAAAAAGATTTTAATGATGATGTATGGATTTTGATTTATGAAAGGGCTGGTGTTTTTTGTTTTGTTTTGTTTTTTCTACATTTGTTTTCTACTTTTTTGGTACTTCGATGCAATCATTTGTCTGTTTTGGTTTGTACCGTGTTGGTTTTTTTGTGCTTTCATGTTTATTGTGGAGTTTAAATATTATTTTTATTATTGTGGGCATAAATACTGGGGATTTACTTCAGTTTGCATTAGGGAAGATGGGTAAACAAATTGTAGCCAGTTTGTTTTTGAGTTTAGAGGAAATCTGAAAAATAAGCATTTGCCTCTACAAGTTCCCAAACTAGAACATCATTTTCTTGACTTTTTTTTTTTGTTTTAAATTTCCTTTTTTTTATTTTTTTCAGTTTTATACTAAACTTATCTGACACAAGAAGGGAATTTAGCTTTTCTGCCTTTAAAACAATTGCTTTGCTTTTTCATTGTTATTTTTTTGGTTTTGTAGATTATTTTTGCACCTTTTTCTAAAAGTGAAATGTAATTGGCAATCAGAATGTGTGTCATTGTTCGGTGTAATTATTTTAGAAATGACTGTAAAGCTGCTACGGATAAGTGATTTAATCTGTTTTAAATCTGTGCACCTTCATCCAAAAAAAACAAAAAAACAGGAAATATAAAGAGTAGCTGCTGATTTATGCTCTATGAAACAGTTTTCCTGTTATTGCAGCAAAGTTTGGGGAATAAGTTTTCTTCTCCAGGTACAGCCAGGTTTTTTCCCTTTAAATCATGTTTTCAAACAATCTGTGGGATGGCGTTCAGATTGGGTCCACTTCTAGGTGAATGACTGGTTTAGATGATTCCTCAGGGAACCGTGTCTATAAAGAAAATAAAATTATGCTGAAATCCAAATTAAATAAAAAAATAAAAATCCTGTTCAAACCTTTTCCGTTAACCGGTTCAGCTCGTTTTCTTCACTATGCTTTCTTGTCGCAGCTCCCTCGTCTCCCTAACAGGATCACCCAGGATATATGTATTTTTTATTAGCAGAGATGTACATTATTGAGAAAATTTTTGTACTCTATAATTTATTTTTATTTATTTGTTTGATTTCCTTTTTCCTGAGGATTGTATTAGAGATTTATTCATCATTTCTTTCTTTTTTTCAATAAATGGTCTTAAAGCACCCTGCTGAGAGTCTTCAAGTTATTTTTTTATTTACTTAGTGAATGCAAATGTGATACGGCTGTGGGGAAATAAATTCAAACAAACCAACATGTCGGGTGAGTGTTGAGGGGGAAAATGTCAAGGATGTGTAACAGAAATGATGAGCTTTATGCAAGAATTGCTCATGAGATCCATATATGCTGAATTCAGTCCACCCAGAACAAGCAGCAAGACAGGACGATCCATTCTAGTCAACATGCAACAACTTTTAGTTTGATATTAAAAAAAATAAAAGTTAAGCACCATATTAAAAAGCTCAAATGCTCAGAAAAGCTTTAAAGGCTGAAGATGTAGACATGAACTTTCCACCCAATCGTTCGTTGAAGACCTGAGTTGGGTTCCAACAAACTAAACCTTTTGAAAATGAGTCTGAAATATGTGAATCTAGTCTGCGTTGGCTGACTGTGTGCGATATTCTATAAGTGAAAACAGGAACTAACTGCAGCCACATTTTCATAGCATATCTCTCTGCGAGGAATCACCTTTATCTGTTCTGCAGTTTGTCCTGGTCTGAACTGCGCCTCTTTATTCAAATAACACCAGTTTAGCATGGAGATAAATTGGTCTCAAAGGTTTTCATAAAAGTGTACAAGAAGATTTGTGTGCAGGGCACACACTGCACACTAAGCTATCACAGCCGGGTAGGACTAAAAATGAATGAAAAAGCAGCCAAAGTCAAAAGGAAAACTTTAAACGACCCGTCAACCTTACTCAATATAAAAATGGTTATAAGTTCAGATAATCTTACATATATAGAGCTAAGGTTAGTGTCGTAGCTGAGAGTCATCCTCAACACATCCAGTAAGATCTCACAGTATCTGTCATTTCTCATCATGAGATGATCTTGTTTCACTCTCTGGCAGGCGATAAGCATTCTTTTATTGGGTCCTTGGCCTTCATTTGTCACTGTAGTGAGCACAGTTGAACACTAGATGGCAGCAACAGCTTTGCCTATTTAAATTATCCAGTTGAGGAAGTTGTTACCCTCCTATAACTTTATCTACATCATCCATTGCATAAATTGTCCTTTATCAAAAAAAAAATGTTTTAAATTGAAAGAATAACCACAAAATTGATTTTAATTAATCTGTTCTTGATATAACATCTTTGGTCTAATAAAGGTTTATTGAAAGTGGCTTTTTATTTCCGCCATCACGGTCTGGAACTGAAGACGAAGAGATAGCGGTTTCTATCCGTGCCGATTTGGAGGTAGTACCGTTCACAGGAACTGGACTGTCATTCTGGATGTGTCCTTGCTAGCTAGCTGGAGCAGCAGGCAAACAGATGTGCAGGATCCGGAAAGATGAATTAAACGGTGTCTGAAGAGTGAATCTGAAAGAGACCGACGTTCAGCCGCTGCTAACAGCACCATGTTGCGTGTCGGGAGCAAAGCTGCCTGGTAGGTCTTCCATTTACTGAAGGTAACGGGAGCAGAAGCTAATGCTAACTGTGTCAGGTGTGATGAAGTGGCTTCTTATGACAGCTGAGGAAAGTCCAACAAGCTTTCTGAAGATTAGCCACTACTGAAAAGTGACATACTTAAAAACATTTGTGACTAAGTGGATTTTCTGTTGACATACGGACTGTAAATTATGGATGCCCCCGGTACTGCTAAGTGTTGGCTTTACTTAGCTAGCTAAAATACCAGCTTCTGTACCCGAAAGAAGATTGGTAAATATAATGTTTTACTTAACTGAATGTGGTGGTCTACTCGTACTTGAAACTAATTTATGCTGCTGTACGTGTAGATAAGTATTTAGCAGTATGTCAGTGTTTATTATAGATATGTTGTTTATATAACTTGTGAATATATTATCTTTTTTTTCTTCATGTTCTGACGGTTCTGACACTCTTTTATAAATAACAATAAACTAGTTATAAGTTATATAAATATAAGTTTCCACTCTATTTCCCCATTTCCCTCATTGCTGTTGTTAGACATTCTTATAAAATGTAGATTTAGATCTTTTTTGTAAAATCCAAATAAATCACAAGAAAGCTTACTATTTCAATGCTTTTCCAGTACAGTTTGTATGATCATCAACATTTCATAGTTAAGTGTGAGCAGATTATCACTGGAGTCATGTTTTCTTTTCCCAAGTCCTTCATCCTTAGCCTGACAATATTTTTCCAGGAGGTTTTAAACAAGGGATCAAGAAATACAACCATAAAAAGACTTTTAAACTCAAGGGCTGAACCAGTGTTGTATCTGCACCAAAATCAAAGAAACTACTTTTTATTGTACTTTTATAACAAAGTTACCTTTTCTTTAGTTAAACCTATGATATATACCAAAAATATCACAGTTTGATGGACACAAAATAGTGTCTTAACCCCAACAAGGAGATTCCCAACGAGTTTCTGGCATACAGTAAAGGCTCAACTAAAGGATAATGCCTTTCTCAGGTCCTGTGTCAGGCCTTTGTTGGATTTTTTTATTCCTTTTTTTTAAAGATATGACTTTCAGACATTGCTCATCTCCAGTGTAAGTTTGTTTCTTTTTGGTTGGACACTTCTTATTTTGTCCTGCACTTGTCTACTTTCCTCTTTTTTAAGCTCACAGTGCTCAGTATGCTGAGTAAAAATCAGTGAAAAAGCAGTCAAGGTCTAAAAAAATACTTAAGAGAGTTTCAGAAATCTTTCGAGAACTGTTGACCGGGACCAATTTAAAAGATTGCAAGAAAATCCATCTTCTTAGGAGCAAATAATAGAAAATTGGGGAGAGTTTTTGCACATTACTGTAGTTGTGAGATGTTTCACTCTTTTATCAAAGCCGTACACTTCTCTTATATTTCAGCATTGCCTGTAGGAGCCTCCTTCCAACCAATATGGGGGTGAGGTTCCGAATCCCGCTGCAGAAGCTCCACCCTTTGTCTCGTGCCATCCACCATCGCTACTCGGGAAACTCCAACCCTCACCGACCTCCTCATCGTACAGCAGCCCGATATTTTACCTCTATGTCTCGGTTGCCCATGCGGCCTTCAAAACCGCCTCCGGGGTCTGGTGGCCACAACTACCAGCAGCAGCGCAACTTTTGGGTGGCTCGCCTCGCAGCTCGGCTGCTAAAGCTCAGATACATTCTGCTGGGTACAGCAGTGGGAGGAGGGTACACAGCCAAGAAGGTCACTGTTCATTTTTATTCTTATTATTGGGCTAAAGCTAATTCTTTTGAGTTCAAGTTTTATTTTTTTCCTCTCCATCAGTGGTTTTAATGGGCTGTAATGGGACATGTGTGCTTGTTAAAAACAAGTAAAAAAACATTAAAAGAAGTCTTGTCATTTAATCTCCAGACCTACGAAGAATGGAAAGACATGCTGCCTGATTTTAGTGAATATAACTGGGTCATTCCTGATTTTGTCTGGGAACTGAGTGAACAAATTGATCTTGGTAAGTTTTTTTTTTTCTGTCACAGCTTATATTATTAGTCTGTTTCTCTACATTAAAGCCATCAGAGGTTATAACATCTGAATATTAGACAGTATATTATATTTCTTTTTTTGTTACCAAAATAGTTACCTTAGGTTGTGTGTTTTGCATTAACAGTTGCAGCTCAGACCACAGTACAGCTGCATAAACCTTACAATAGCATAATTAATCTCAGTTTTTGTTTATTGGCAATATGTTACAGACAATAAAGATGTATTATTACCATATTGTTACTATTATACTTTTCTTTTTATTTCCAAATTAAAATGATGTTAAGGTCTAGTAGGTAAATGTTTACAGATTCAAATTTCAATTTATATCACCCATGGATTGCACAAAGGTCTGTATATTTAAAATGGAAACAAAGACATTTCTTTCTAAAATAGTGTGTATGTGGTAGATCAGCATCATTCCAGCAGAAAGGTCATCTGAATCCACATATGCAATCCAGTCCTGCACGTACAATATGCATGCCTTCCTGCAGGTGTAAAGATAGTGATAGTCTTTTTGTTTTGACCCATTATCTGTTTGGTTCGCAGATAAGCTGGCCAAAGCTCTACCGGAAATGGAAGAAATTGCCAAACTCCTCCCTGACTTTGACAAAATCGGAGAGAACTTCACTTTCCTTAAAAGCCTTCTTTCTTCTGGTGAGTAAACAAGAGATCAGTTGTGCTTTTAGAAAGTGAAGTTAGTCATATTTGAATGACGTCTGCCTTTGTGCCTGTACCATCACACAAGTCCTGTATTTCTTTTCATACCTCCTACCTCAAGCTGGAGGTAAGAATGACATGATGTACTCTCAGATGAAGTAATCTGTTTTCCTTCGATTTGGCATTACAGTTAGAAACAAATTTAGGAATTTCTCATGTTTAATAGCTTTTGTATTATAATGTCACATGTTTAGACGAGACAAAATAAATCTTACTGCGTCATATTGTTGGAGAGATTTTTTAAAAATTTAAAATTTTATTACGTTTATGGCAAAAATACAACATTTTACATTTACATAACATGATCTATTACAAGCAACCAAACTGTGTTGTCTACATTAGGACTCTTAATTTTTTTGTTTTTCTGGCTAATTTTTACTCCATAATTTTTCTCTTTTTTTCTTTCCGATCACCATACTTCAGGGTTCTTGTCTAAAGACTTTTGCTAAAATTTAGTGAGTCACAGAGGAACTGTTTCTGTTTGGAGGAATTATGTTAGTAAATTTAAAACCAATCAGCAGATGGAAATATGTCTTCAAATTTCTGGTTATTAAAAACAAGACTTTAAATAGTTTCTCTTGATTGGCTAATAAGACTTATTGGACTCACTGAGGATCAGACCTGGTTCAGGGTTTATTTACCTCCTCCAACAGTTCCTCGTTAAGTGACCTCCTCAGTTAAAGCTCAGCCGCAGCTGCTCATGCTCATCATGTTCCTGGTTTGACCACCATCCCTCTGCCTCTGTCTTTCATGATTTTTATCTCGTGTTCTTCCTTTCTCCTCCTCCCCTTCCCTCCTCCACATTCTCCACAGGCGTGAGTTTGGGTAGTGAAGTCAAAGGAGCCTTTGGCCTGCATCTGTTAGGTGTGTAAACCCCGGTGTTCAGTAGAACCACCAGCCCCCCGCTCTTTTTTTTCCTCTCTGTCACTCTTTGACCACTTTTCCATCGTGATGTTGGTGGAGTTACGGTAATTTGGCTTTAAAAGGTGGAAGTTGGCTGCCAGTTTTACTAATTCTGTGACTGGCACATGCTTTGCTTTCATCAGTAAAGGCCCCCAGGATTTAGATTTTATTCTATGATTTCAAAATGAAATTACTGGCAGAACATTAAGGCTTACAATTTCGTGGGTAATTTTAGCGCACAAATATATTAAAACAGAGCAATACATAATGTTTAGATTGATCTGTTGTTTGTCTGTCGTTTGAAGCTCCTCTTTCTTTTCTACTTTCTTTACCCTGACTGTCTTTGACTGTTTGACTTTGTCATATGTTAGTGTTTTTTTTTTCTGGTTTTGTTGTTTTTTTGTCCCCCGTCGCAAAACGAACAGGGGACTTGGAAATACCCTTCGTCTGTCTGGTTCATTTCGTGAGCTGAAGAACTTGAGAAATAAGCTACGTACCGACTTCCATTTTGTTATGGATGCGTCTAATCATGAGTCTAATCAAAAACCAAGATGCCTGCTTCTCCAAAACAAAAGTTGCAAATACCGTGCTTTTCACAAATTAGCCCAGCCCGAAAGATGTTCCTAAATATGTCCCTCGTCACTGAAGTAAAAGAAAAAACAACCTACTTCTGTTCTTGTACACAGTGTAACTCCTTCCCACTTGAATATCTTGCACCAAAATCATTAAGATTTATTTGCATTCCCTGTTCAATTCCAGTCCAGACAAACACTCATTTTGAAAACTAAAAACATTTACCATTCAAGACCCTCAGCGACGGGGGACATCGGCATACCGCTTGTTTTGCCTCCTTTGACTTCCACCCTTTCTCCACCTGGCCTGTATGGATCTTTTTTCTAATTACTCTGCCTCTGGTTAAGCACTATGTCCTAATCTCTTTTTTTCCTTGTTCATGCATATTTTGATGAATTTCCTGTAATAAGAATTTATTTCTTGCTTGTCGTGTTTCCTCTGATAGAAACGTCAGGCGATCCTGCACTAAAAGCAACAGATTCTTCCACCGCAGCCTCGCACGATGCCAGCGACAAGCAGTACAAAAAGGCGAGTTTATGAAACCCGTTGATGCTTCTTCAGCTTTTTGTGCTTTCTGTGCCTCCACAGATGTTTCATCCCGCTCCAGCTGGCAGTTCGGCTGCTTTTCACTTCAAGAACTGTAATTAATTGAATCAAAAAATCAAAATGGGTTTGTTTTGTTCAAAGAAAAAATAGAATTTAAATGTGCTGAGAAACTGAGCTTTGATCAGCTGACAGCTTGGGTAGGATTCATACTCATTTTTGATTCAACCAGTTCTCCTGAATGTGAAATTCTTCGCTTTGTTTTAGTCATTATTACATAAAATCCCGCCATTTTACAATAACTTTTAAAACAAAGCAGTTTAAAGCACTTTTACAAACAATATGTTGCTCAGTTTGAGTGTCACACACTAAGCTGCTTTACTGTTGCTTCATCATGCTTCTAAATGTCTTTGTCTTGTAAAAAAGGCTCATTTATGAACGTTGTTTTAAGTTCATATTTGTCTTTTTAATTTTTCTTTCCATCCTACACCGTTTAAGTGTCTCAATGTTCCATTTTTAATGTCTTTTGAGTGTTTTATCACTGTACAAAGTTTAAAGAGTAGAATCCAACATAAAGGTCTGAGTGAAGATTCAGAAGAGGAGCTTTTAAGTAACTAACTTTCCTTTCCTTCACCCTGCTTTTAGCCTTTAATCATGGTCTCCAACATCCCCACAACATGACTTTCACAAGTTTGTCATTCGTTTACCTTAAACCAGTGTTATTTGATTATTTCAACAAGTAAAAAAAAATGACAAAAATAGCACAAAATTAAAACCAATGCTGTTTGTCATGTTGAGGATCTTTTGAAATAAGTCAGATTTCACCTGATTTGTGCTTCAAGCTGAATCTAATGCTTGCTTTGCTTTTTTAATCTCCAGCTTAAGCGTCTTCAGACCAGTTGTGTTAAAATCCGTCAGATGTTGCGTTGCAGTACATTACAACTTTGTATTCAGCTACAGTGAAACGAATTTCTACTGTAGTCTTGTATTTTCTATTAGAAGTGAGGTCAGAGTCATGGCTATCACACAGTGATTAAAAAGAACATAATGTCGAGTAAAGACAGCAGACTTGCTGGTGTTGCCGCTTGCAGAGAGGCACTCGTTGTTGTATTAGCTGCCTCCTCTGCCTTCAGTCTGACAAAGTTTGTTTTAGAGACAGATTTTGTTCGGTTACACTGATGATGGTGGCAAGATTAGCTAAAAGAAAGACCTTGATTCTTTCAAAACCTTGACTGAATTCTGATCCTTCCACCTGAACAACACCGGGGCCGGGTTTCCTGTGTTGGGATACAGAACTGGCCTGCCCTGTGGCTCGATGTTGTTGTTTTTTGTTTTGCTCCTCCTTCCTCTCTCTGACTATGGCGTACCCCAGCAGGGTCTGCTCGGCGAGCTCGTTCTTATTCAGCAGCAGATCCAGCGGCACGAGGAGGAGGTCCGGCGGGCCGCTGCAGCCAATAGTGCGCGTTCACCACCCCAAGATCCTGCTCCCAGTACACCTCCGAACCCCAGCCCCCCTCCACAGACACGCAAGGTGAAGGTCCCACCCCACTTAGAGCCGCCCCAACCCACCAACAGCTCCCAAAACATCACACCCAAAACCTCTAGGACAGGTTCATTTATATCCTACCATCACTTCAGTCACTTCAGCATGCGGGATGGTACCTTAGTTAGAGGAACTATTATAAAATTTATTTATAGTTTTATTTTAAGACAAATTTAATGTACTGCTATGAGGGGAAAAGCTGAAAAAATACTCATAAATTAAATTTATTTTGCTCTGGCCTTACAAAAAGATTTCCTGTAATGCTTCAATCTTGTTTAAACTCAAATATTTTATAGTCCACCTTGTTAAAAAGTACTAATTAGATTTGAAGCTAGATTATTTTAGTAAAGATTTAGAAGGAAAATATTGATTTACACCTCTGTCCCACAACATCCAGCAGTAGTCTCCATGTTTCCGGTAGTCCGGAGATTTGCCAGTCATCTGTGGGAAACGAGCACAAACTCCTGAAGCTAATTTCCATGAAAAGCAGCAAGCAGCTCAGCTTTACTCCATTATATAAGTGATTAGATGATCATCAGCAGAGCTCTAATAATGCTCGGAAGCTTGGCTTGGAGTTGAGTGGGGAACAGCTGCATGGTGTGAACTGCACTTTCTGGATACTTTAAACTTGATCAAGAGCATGATAGAAACGTGAAACTTATTCAAGTTAGTTTCGTGTCGCCTTATATAAAACCATTTTAATGAAACTATAAAACTGTTCACTTTTAGCTGTTTTAAAGTAGTTTGAAGCACAGTTCCTATCTATATTTCCTGGTGAAGGATTAATTTTGTCTCTTTTTATGTTTCGTTTTCTTCTGTTTGTTCTTTGTTTCCTGTCCTGCCTCTCGTCCACAAACATGGCCTGATTGTATAAAAGGCTTAATATCAAATGGGGTTTGTCATATGATTGTATTAACAAAAAGTGTGTGATTTTGTGCTTTAAATGATCCTGTTTTTACAGGGTTCACTGTTTGATTTCTGCCCGTTTGTGAATCTTTTGAGATTGAAGCGGAGTAATGAGTCCTGCCTGCCTGAAACGTTTGATTTTTCTCTTCATGCTTTAACTTCTCCTCTGATTCTCTCTGCCATGCAGTTCACATGTATCCAGCCTCTGTGGTGTTGGTGGGAGTTTAACATTGTGAAGTAGAACGGGATCGTGTCATTTAAAACAAAACGGAGGCATTAACACCGGCGGTTCTTGTTGTCTTTGTTTCTCCTGTGACTTTCAGTCATCGGACAAAGAGAAGGTTGACCAACTTCAAGAGGAGCTGCTTCGCACTCAGGTACAGATGATTATCTCTGACATGTTTATGTATAAAAGCATGCCTGAAAGTTCAATTACAACTATTAGATTTGTGGCACTGATGCTAACAGGACATTGTTATTTATTGTTTAGCTAAAGTATCAACGCATGCTGGAGAGACTGGAGAAGGAAAATAAAGAGTTAAGGAAAGTGGTGCTGCAAAAAGACGATAAGGGGATTCATCAAAGGAAAGTGAAGGTGAGTTAAACACTTAAAACAGCAAAGTTGTCATAATTTATAAATTTTACCATGTTTTTTTGGCAAACTTTTGCCAGACGCGAGATTGCTTGTAATAACTTTATTTAGTTCTTTTGGTATAACGGTGTAATAAACTGATTTTCCTTTACAACAAGGGTCACTGATATTTATTATTGTTGTGTGATGTTGTGCAGAAGTCTCTTATTGACATGTATTCTGAAGTCCTCGACGTCTTGTCTGACTATGACGCCAACTACAACACCCAGGACCACCTGCCCAGGGTAAGCAGGGTCCGCTTGTTCTGTCAAGGGTTTTGAAGAGAAATGCTACAGGACCGTCAGTCATTTTGTGGCAAAAATAACATTTTCATCTAGATTCAATTTCTAATATATTTATCAGTAGTTTGATGTCACTGAGACTCGTTTTTCCTTTCATGCTGTCATCTTTTCCTTCCGTTTTGTTATTTATCCAACTTCAAACCTGCTTTCTCTCCCATGTTTCAGGTGGTTGTAGTAGGAGATCAGAGCGCCGGGAAGACCAGCGTGTTGGAGATGATTGCCCAGGCCAGGATCTTCCCCCGCGGCTCAGGAGAAATGATGACGCGCTCTCCTGTCAAGGTGAGAGGATAATTTCGCATTTACAGCTTTAGATTAATCAGAGGAGGCGAGGGGTTTATTAACTGCTATCAAGCAAATTCATTGGGTCATATTTGGAGAAAAGTCACATTTCAAATTAAGCCATTTCTGATCTTTTTTTTTTTATAACTTTGTATTTTTCCTGCAGGTGACACTAAGTGAAGGCCCCCATCATGTAGCCATGTTTAAAGACAGTGGCCGAGAGTTCGACCTCACCAAGGAGGAGGATGTAAGTTAGAGAAACATCCATTCATTTAACTTCAGCTCCACATTTAAATTGTTCCCTTTTCACACCATTTGTTTCCTCTGGTCTGCAGCTGGCTGCTCTGAGGCGTGAGATTGAGCTGAGGATGAGGAAGAGTGTGAAGGAGGGACAGACAGTCAGCTCTGAGGTTGGACGTTGTTCCGTTCAAATGGCTTACTTGCTGATTTATATTCTGTAATATTTCATGAAATGATGTTTATTTTTTCATGTTAGACAATATCCTTGAGTGTTAAAGGCCCTGGCATCCAGAGGATGGTACTTGTGGATTTACCAGGTGTCATCAGTGTGAGTGTACACTGTTAAACAAATACAGCTGGAAATATTTGCAGATTTCTTTAGTTGTAAACTTATTGTCCCTCTTTCATAGACGGTGACTACAGGCATGGCTTCAGACACGAAGGACACCATCTTCAGCATCAGCAAGGCTTACATGCAGAACCCCAACGCGATCATTCTCTGTATTCAGGGTGAGCCGTTACGTCACTTTACTGCACTTAAATGTAAAGAGAGCTGATGGTATAATAAACAGGAAGGTGATCTGTGAAAAGACAGCATTTCTGAGACAGTCCGTCTTAACTTTTACATCTACCTTGACCTTTTTTCTTCCTTCATCCAGATGGGAGTGTGGATGCAGAGCGGAGCATCGTAACAGACCTGGTCAGTCAGATGGATCCTCACGGGAAAAGGACCATTTTTGTTCTGACCAAAGTGGACTTAGCTGAGAAGAACCTGGCCAGCCCGAGTAGAGTAAGAAAGCTGAACTGTTCCACCAAATGTTTCAAAAGTGTGAAACGTTATGTTTAATATTGACGTAGCATCTGTTTGGGCATTTCATTTTGCCTTAATCTTGGAATAAAAGCCCAGATTTGTGGATTTTCTCCCTTGAAACAAACACGCCAAGTCAAAAACAATTTATGAAAATGTATCTTGTTATGAAATCCTTCCTTAGGTTGACTTTTATCAGTAAATCTGCTGCTTTCACACTTTGTTAAACTGCTAAAAATCCCCCTGTGAATGAGGTTATTCCCAGTTTTTCCACAAGAGGGAGCTCCATACCATCATTTGAGAGTTTTACAAATGTAGGATTAAAAATCTATCTTTATTTTCTTCTTTTCTCAGATCCAGCAAATAATTGAAGGGAAGCTTTTCCCTATGAAGGCCCTGGGCTATTTTGCAGTAGTAACAGGAAAAGGTAACCTGCAGTACTCAGTAATCCAGTACTCTTAATTTACTTCTGTCATTGTCTTTTATATATTCATCATTTCCTGGTTTTGAAGGGAGCAGCGGTGAAAGCATAGACTCTATTAAAGATTACGAGGAGGAATTTTTCCAGAGCTCCAGATTACTGAGGCAAGTAGTAATTAACCTAACTTTAACGATTGCTAAAGTGAAATCCTCTCTTGTTAATAATATTGAATGTGTCGGCAGGGATGGGATGCTGAAGGCTCACCAGGTGACCACGAAAAACTTGAGTTTGGCCGTCTCTGACTGCTTCTGGAAGATGGTCAGAGAGTCAGTAGAGCAGCAAGCCGATGTTTTCAAAGGTATGAGTGCACCTCTAAAATTCAGGCCATAAAAAGCTGATTATTTATTTATTTTTTATCTTTAAATAAATATTCACATTCAAACTTTACAATATCATTTTTGATAATGTCATAAGGCTTTGGATTTATCTGTTAACTGTAAATTGAGCAGACAGTGCAACTTTGCAACTAGTGACCAATACAGTGAATTCAATAGTCTCACTGTGGTGTTCTCCCACTCCGCCACACTTTCCTAACCCCTCCACACTACCTTCCTCAATTAGTCTAGACAATCAGAAGCCACTGCTAACAACAGAGGAGATTTATAGCTGTGAGACTGCAGTTCCCACAGGTCTATTGTGTTGTGTATCGATCCATATCCCATCAAACAACACGCAGCCGGCTTTCATCTTCCATTCTTGGCGCCACAAACCTGCAATTAGACTAATCTGCTCTGTGGATAGGGACCTGAAGGAAGGGGCACCAGGCATGCTGTGCTTGTGTGTCTGCGTCTCTGTCTCCGAGCATACATGAGAGGCAAAACGCCCACTTTTGATAAAGAGTGTGCCACTGGCCCCCATTGCTTCACCTCCCAAAGGACCAGTTAAGAGAGTGAGCGTGCAAAGTGTCCTCAGCCATTTTTATTAAAGGATGGATGCCATTAGCAATCTCAAAGTGGCCTTTATGTCATACCAAGTGAAACCAAAGCAGGCTGTGTGTCTGGGGTCATTGCCTGCTGATTATGGAGGCGTGTAGCTGAATGCAAGCTAAAATTATTTGAGGACTGAACAAACGTTTTATGTAAGGCCATATAATGTTACTATTAAGTTATACATTTATTTCCTTTGTTAATAAATGCAGGATTTAAGTCAGGTCACATTAAGTTTAAATAAGTTTTGTTTAAATGAAATTATCTTTCTGCTAGCATCACGGTTCAACCTGGAGACCGAATGGAAGAACAACTACCCTCGTCTGAGAGAGCTGGACAGAGTAAGACCAAACTGTCTGTTCGGAAAGATTTCTCATGACTATTTGAGTAAAATGTCTTTATACAAATCTAATTATGTAAAAACCAAAGTGATGGTCCAGTATTTGATCAATTTTAATCAATAAATAACTAATTTAGTTCAAACAAGAATTTGTAAAATGTTATAAATTGTTTTTAAAGCTTTGAACTGTACCAGTGATAGAAATGTTAGACGTGTTCTGTCCTTTTTTTGCAGAATGAGCTCTTTGAAAAGGCAAAAAATGAAATCTTGGATGAAGTCATCAGTTTAAGTCAAGTGACCCCACAGCACTGGTGAGTTTATTGTGAATGAATGTAAGGATTTCTTGTTTTTGTCATCAACTCGGGGACTATTTTAAGAGGACTATACTGTTTTTCCTAGAAATTAGATCAAGTTTCCCAGCGCTCAGCTATCCATGAGTGCTAGGTTTGTTTATATCATTTTAAACACACTGCAGATTTTTCTCCTCCTGCATTTATCTGTGGCTGAACATATAGTGATAACTTATCCACAAGGAGGAAAACCTTGCTTAAATGAGATGTATGCATTGTGTTGTTGCCCTCCCCTGTGCCTTCAGTTCTCCCTGATCAATAATCTGATGAATGGCTCACGGACACGAGCGAGGGTGGCCCTGTTAGCCAGCCAGCACAATTGGAGAAAGCATTTATCGACAGCGAGGAGAGCTAACTTTAACAAAAGGGGAGCTGAATGAAATATGAGCAAGTGTTTATGATAAATGAGAAAGGGACACTTCTGCTTTGGTGACGGGGGACTCTAGACTCAGGGGGACTTGAAGTTTTGTTCCAGAGTCACGCTGCCGTGCAGTGAAGTGATGAGGGGGGAGAAGCTCTTCAGCCCTAACAGGGTCACAGCAGAGTTCTGTTGGAATTTCCTGTCAAGAGCAGAAGCCAGCCTTTATTATTCTGCCCCAGTGGGTCCTTTTATAGAGCCCTGCTGTACACCAAAAAACATCTTTCTTCATAACGTTCTTGTGTTTTTTGGGATTCACCCGCCCGAACATAACCTAAGTTCAGATCTTTAGGATGATTGGAATATAGTCAACTAAGATTTGAACAACCAGCTACGTTACAAATAAACACACAGCTGTTTTGTTTTGTTCCAGAGTTGCATGTTCCTTTTTTTTCTGCACACAGGGAAGCTATTCTGCAGAAGAAGTTGTGGGAGCGTGTGTCCACACACGTTATTGAGAACATCTACTTGCCTGCTGCCCAAACAATGGACTCCGGCACCTTTAACACCACCGTAGACATCAAGCTCAAGCAGTGGACTGACAAGCAGCTTCCTCATAAAGCACTCGAGGTAAAAACAAAAACAAAAACCTGTCTTTACGCAGCATGTATTAATTAGTTTGTTCTTTTAATTTACTTAGCTCAGCTCCCTTTACACATATTTTTCAGAACTTGTTGAAAGTTTTAAATCCTGGAGTTTTCTTATTGTAACACTGTCCTCCTCTTTGTCCTCCATGTGTTTTGTATCACTTGTCACTTCAGGTTGCCTGGGAGACATTGCAGGAGGAGTTTGCCCGCTTTATGGCCGAATACAAAGGCAAAGACCAGGATGACATTTTTGACAAGCTGAAGGAGGCTGTGAAGGATGAGGGCATCAAGAGGCACAAGTGGAACGAGAGGGCCTTAGACAGCCTGGTAAACAGAAAACAAGTCAACTCTTCTTGGATGCGATGGCAGGATTGCAACTTGAATGAAAGTGTCTTTGTTTTGGTCAGAGGGTGATCCAGCACAATGCTCTAGAAGACCGTTCCATCACAGACAAGCCTCAGTGGGATGCAGCAATCCAGTTCATGGAGGAAACTTTACAGTCTCGCCTCAAAGACAGTATGTTAGCTGTCATTACCTCTTATCTGCAGCTGTATTTCAATGGGCTTTAAAGATGTGTAGATAGGTTGGCAACTTCAAATACATTGGTCAGCCATTTGTGGTTCTTACTATACCATATACATTTTCTATATTTACTTTCAGCTGAGTCAGTGATCAAAGACATGGTGGGCCCCAACTGGAAACAGAGGTGGCTAAACTGGCAGAACCGTACACCAGATCAGGTCAGAACCACAAGCTTGTTATTTTTCTATTTTACTCAAAGTCATGGCCGTTATTGCGTTGTGATTTTACGAGCCACTCTGAGGCTATAAAGTGGAAAAGTTATAAAAATTCTCATGCAAGTGGTGTAATACAGCATTAGTTCTGACACCCTTTATTGTTTACAAGTCAAAGCACAGAATAGATGTAGATGTTCTGCAGAGATTTACTTAATGCCCCGTTTACACTGTGATGTCATTGTTCACTCGCTGCTTTATGGCCTTGTAGCACATTCGTAATGAAACAAAAAATGAGCTGGAGCGCTTGCTGAAGCTGCACGATGACCACACCGCTTACTTGGCCAACGATGAGGTCACCACAGTCAGGAAGAACCTGGAGGGCCGAGGGGTAGAGGTCGACCCTGTGCTGGTGAGATCTAAAGCTTAGATACTTTAGAACAAATATATTTCTTATGGAAGTAATTTTATTTTGTTAGCACACTTATATCTTCTGCCCATTTACTACTGAAATTCTGTAAACCTTGACAGATCAAAGACACGTGGCATCAGCTGTATCGCCGACACTTCTTACAGAAGGCACTTTCTCATTGCAACCTCTGCAAGAGAGGCTTCTACTACTACCAAAGACACTTTGTTGATGCTGAGGTGAGCAGAGAGGATGTAGCACCGTAAACCTGCAGTCATGTTGTCGCCCTTGTGTTAAAGTCATACATGTTCCCCCAGCTGGAGTGCAATGATGTGGTTCTGTTTTGGAGGATACAGAGGATGCTGGTCATCACAGCCAACACTCTTCGACAGCAGCTCACCAACACTGAGGGTGAGGAAGTGGATTTATCTGTAACAGAGTTTGATATAAAACATTAAATCCACCTTATGTTGTGATCAATTTCATTGGTATAATATCCATTTTGGCATTCTGTTCCTAAGATTTCACTCTACTTTTCTTATGACCTAAACTGTTTAATTAGGGGTCTTTTATATAAGTTTCATCACATTAAATTTAACAAAGTTCTGATAGTATTGAGCAGCCAAATAAAACCAGACTGGCGAAGTAAAGGTACTGTGGTTGCATCAGTATCTTTCCTTCAGGCCCAAGCTTTGTGATAACAGTTGTATTCGGTAATAAAATTGATCTTTGAACCAGTATTCTCAATGATGCCCATTGTTAAAATAAATGGCTCCTCTCTCATTCATTTTATTAATGGTTAAATGTCTCGATCACAGAACTCACACTGAGAAATTCGATGCACTATTGTTGAGTTGAACGTAGTTATCATTTCTTGTGTGCGTGGTTTCTTCATTCTTTGCAGTGCGGCGGATGGAGAAAAATGTGAAAGAGGTTTTAGATGACTTTGGGGAAGACATGGAGAAAAAGACCCACCTCATCACGGGCCGCAGAGTCCAGCTGGCTGAGGATCTCAGTAAGACACCTAAACACTTTCACAGCAGAACTTTATGGACTCAGAATATACAGTTAAATGTAAAACTTTTAAGTAATTTAGTTAGCAAAAGGACAGTTCTGCAAATATGACTACTTTGGTTTTGATGTTTTCAGGTCTAATCTCTTAGTTCAACTGTTTTATTAAAAAAAAAAACTACTTTAAAGGGAGTCTTGTCTGTCGTCAGGAGATGGCAGCGGTGCTTCAAGAATCTGGATTGACCACTTCAGGCAGAGTAAAGTTAATGCACCTCGCTGACAGCCCAGCAAAGTTAAAATAGCTCGTATGTCAACAGACTTGCTGCTGTTTTAAGAGGGTTTTCTTTGTGTGTTCTCTCAGGCTTCTGGCAGTTCTTCACATATTAGCTTCAGTTCATTTAAAATGAGTTCTGCTTATATTTAAACTGCATGCACTGCAGTTTTATCTATCTTAAGATGCTTGGAAAAGTGTATTTAGAGGTTCCAATTGCTACATAGGTGAGAGTATATATTTTTTTGCTCTTGTCCCATTAGCAGTGCTCTTTAACTTATTTCTGCAGATAAAAAGGTGCAGTTTGCAGGATATTAAAAGTCGACCTCATCATCGGGATGTTGGGCTTGTTCTTGTTCTGTGACAGTGTGTGTTATAATATCATCACATTGTTTTTTACCACAGGGCATCTCTTTGGTTTTGAGTAAAAGTCTTGAGTGACTTAGGAAAACACTGCCTCAGAATCTTCCCTCGCCTCGGGTCTTCTGGTTAATGTGTTAAAAACCCGGTTCGATTGGTTCTCCTTGCTGTTTATTTAGAAGATGTTTGAGCCCTCGAAAAAACGCTCATTTGTTTTTACTGTAATTTTGTTAGTTAATCATAATTTCTGTTTGCAAAGATCGTGAAACGAATCTCAAACATATAATTTGTCAAATGATTGTTGCGATTCCTCCTCCGTCTCATTTGTTGTGTGTGCCTGAGACAGACTTGTCTGAAGTTTCTCTGCTGGTAGGATTCAAGCTAAAAACTGGACAGGGAGGAAGTGATGAGCTCCTCTTTTCTCCCCACTGTCAGCTGCATGATGGATTATTCTGAATCGGCAAAGGATTTTTATTCACTATAATTATTACTTGGAAGTTTTATACCTGGATTGTTTTTAGTGTGCACAGATAGTGTATTTGTTCTTCTTTTTTATTATGAAATTAGTTATCATTGTTGTGTTTTCAGCTGCTACATACTGTTATCTAGACATTAATATTGCAGCAATTTAAGGCACAATTCTAACAATAATAGATAAGTTAGTTTTATTCGATTAACAGTAAAGTAATCTTCGATGCAAGCCAAAAGGAGAGTAGGGAACTAACACAAATACACACACACAGTCTGTCTCCATACCAAACATTGTCTAAAAATCCCTAAACCTGCCTGGCCTTGTAAACCCTATAAGACAAGTCAGTCCCAAACCTTTCACACAGGCGTGGCACTCCCACTTCCCACCACCAAAGCCTCCCCTCTCTGATAGATGTGGGAATGTGGTTGGAGTCTGTCACTGAATCTTATAAGGTGAAACCACACCTGTGCATGCACATTATAACCTCCTTACAGGCTTAAATGCAGCGCAGGAATTTAGCTGATCAGGAAATCTCAATTAATCATATCCCCTGTCAGCTGAAATGAAGCACGGTCTTTGTCTCACTGTTTGTGTCTTCATTTATCTCTCGGGGTGTTGATCAGAGTTGGAAGCCGCATCGATACAAAAAGCAGAAGTTGTGGGCCAGAACCACAAGATTCAATTTGTGGGCATCAAACGTTTTTTGTTTTTTTTTCACATTTGATTTTGAAATTAAACAGAAGCTATAATTAAGATCACAAATGTTGAAACATGAGCAGCAGTATTACCATTTGCATCAGCCTAGGTGTTACTAATTTTCCAGCTTCATGGTCAATTGTCGATAAATTAATAAAACCCCTCTTTTCATATGTACCAGAATCAACCCATTTGTTTTATCTTGTAGTATTTTTCTGAATAACTTTCAGTATGCCTACGTCACTCTAATAATTTTATGGTTCTGTCAGATTTTTCTCTTCCTCCAGCTTAGAAGTTGTGTCTTTCAGAGGTTTAGCTTCGTCTGTCTTTCAGTTTAAGTGGGTTTGGGTCATTAGTTGGCAGGGGTGTGTGTGGTGCTGCTAGCCGTGGGTTCATCAGTCAACACTGACCAGTAAGGCTGATGGGCCAACTTGGTGCCTCAGATCTTCAAGTCAAGGGTCTTTTCGTTGGACTTCTGGTGCTCTCTTATTTTAGGCTTAATTATTTCTGTAGTAATTTTCAGTTACTGCAACTTGTTGCAGGAGTTTTAATTAAAGGTCCTCTGGTATAATTTCTAAATCAGGAGTTGAACACACCTCTTTCCAGCTGAGCAGAGCTCTACAGGAGATGGTATTTTGTCTGTTTGTGAAGCAACCATTTTCCTGGTTATGAAATCATCTTTCCTCAGAGATTTTCATCCTACTTCTGTTTTAAGACAACAGGTCACATTGCCTCGAGCCCAAACTCTAACCCAACCCCACAGGTCATCCAGCTAATACCACAGGCTACTTGATCCAGCTAGTTTTTTTTTTTTTAAATTGTAAAATTTTACTCCATCTCCACAGATTTTTTTTTTCATTGACTTCCTGCCTCTGACAAATTCTGTCCAGCCATCCTAGTCCCCGTTTGCCCATTCTCTCCCCTGACAGAAGGAGAAAGAAAGAATAGGAAATCAGAGAGGAGACCTTCACCTGACATCTCCTTCTGTTAGACAAGGAGGTAAGCTAGAAGGGGAAAGGAGGGAGCGATAGGCGACAGGGGAAAGGATAAACACACTTAACAAAGGCAGAAATATGCTCCCAGGGGCAGTCTGCTGTTAAGCTCTGTTCGCCACTGCTCACAGACAGGCTCAACATCGCTCAGGTTACAAACAGAGGTCAGGTGCGTGCGTCACCGAGACAGCGTGGAAGCACACTTAATGAATGGTACAGTGTAGCCTGCAGAGAGGTGTGTGTCAGATGAGCTGGATGGCACAGTGCCGTCTCTGGAGCAAAGCCCGGGTCTAATGTGCAAGCTCAGAGCGGAGAGCACTGAGCCGCCGCTGCTGCGTTTGCCCACATTTATAAACTGTCTTTTGTCTGTGTGCAGAGGGTTGGACTGCGCTGCCTGATTTGACGGAGCGTAATACATTACAGGGTTTACAAAGTCTTAACTGCTTGATAAAGTCTTGAATATTCTGAATTTTGCCAGCTTTCAAATCCTCGGAATCTGTATAAGCTGTTGCTTTAGCATTTTTGCTTTCATACAAGACATTTAGTTTGTTTACTAGAACTCATATGATTGTACTTCAACAAGATGGTAGTATTTAACGGCTATGTTAGTATAAAGTTCATGACTTTATTGTTGTTAAGCAGTAGGGCTGCACAAGATATATATAAATCTGAGACTCAAACTGCAAGGCAGTAATAAAATGTATGTTTTAAATAAATACACAGACATTTAGATGTTAGTTGTGAGAATTGTGATGAAAGAATAGGCAGAAGGAAAATGAGTTTAAGTGTGAGTTAGAAACTTTACTAATTAATTAGACACTGTGAAGCAATCCAGTTATTTCTGATGATTTTTTAATTTAAAATATTTTATAATTTATCCATAATTTCTAATGCACCTTATATGAAGTATTTTATGCTGTTTCCATTTTAAAGGTTCAAAATATGAGTCTACTAGTATCACATTTTGTTTTCTGGCTCATTTATATAAAGATCTAATTGAGAAGAACACCTGGCCAGCTGACAGTCTTTTTACTATAAACCTATAATCTTCACCGAAGGCTTTTTGGCACGGATGAATGCAACAATTTGTGGAAAATTGTGGATTTCAGCTTTTGCGTGGCAGGGGTTATCTGAGGGTTAAGGAATGAGAGGTGTCAACAGGAGGTGCTGTGAAAACGGTGATGATGTGTGAAGTGGTGGCATGTCTGCGCACGCAGTCACTTTCTCCTTTTTTTTTTTTTTTTTTTCTGGTGTGGAAGCAGAAAACAATAAAGCTCTGGTTGTCTGGGCTTGCTCGGCGGAATGCCCTCTCAGCCTCACGCTCACTTTGCTGCCTTTCATCTCCTCCTCATCCTCCTTCCTTCACGGTGATTAGTGAGGGCTCGGTGAGAGGTGCTCCTCGGTGCTCTGCTTGAAGAGTGACGTATGGTCTTCAGGTGTTGTGTTCGCATGCGGCTTCATTCAGGAGCAGCAAGTGGGGCTTACTCAAATGTTTAAGCCTTCTGTTTGAGTTTTAGTTCGATTAGGCATGAGTAGTGTTATTCTGTAGCTTTATTGATTTCTGGTTTGTTAGAAAATGAACAGTCAGCTTCTCTGTCCTGTATTCTCCAGTAGGAGATGTGTTTTCTGCAGCTGTACGTTGTACTTTTATCATTATTCAGCATTTTAGGTTTGATTTAATAGGTATTTAATATCCATCCATCCATCCATTCTCTTCCGCTTATCCGGGGTCGGGTCGCGGGGGCAGCAGCCTAAGCAGGGAGACCCAGACTTCCCTCTCCCCAGCCACTTGGGCCAGCTCCTCCGGGGGAATCCCAAGGCGTTCCCAGGCCAGCCGAGAAAC